>NC_056729.1:666316161-666550962 GCF_019279795.1 Protopterus annectens
TCAGTATGCATATGTTGAAAATAGCTATTACCACTTGTAACACAATGTTCTGTAAAAGTATAACAATAGCTATGAATGAAAAATTGTGCTGTGATGCAACTTATATAGAGTTAACTTGAGCATTTGACAGGTTCATACACAAAACACAGATCAATAAATTAGAACAACTAGGTATTGATGTACCCTTGATAAGATAAATAACTGCATGGCTTACAAACACGACATGACAAATAGACAGCAACTAGACAAGTGAAATTCTAGGTTACAGTAAGGGTACACCACAGGGCTCTGCCCTAAGCCCATACTTGTTTAGATTGTCTCTTTAAGATCTATCTTCTTCATCTGAGCTATTCTACAGTCTGTATACAGATGACTTGAAGTTGGGTAAACTGATTACATGTAATTTATGAACTAGAAAACAAGTTACTTAAAATCGGGGGCTTGCAATGTGACAATTTATATTTAGGTGAAAGCAGTAAGAAGAAGCGTGTTCCAAAGGGACTCAGACTTTTCAAGTTTCCAAATGGGTTAAAAGCTGGAAGTTTGGAAACAAATGAACTTTTGAATATGTTTGCTAAATTTGGATGGGAACTCATGTCATTTATTATTAAAATTAATAATGTGAATATTAACAAGTACTTGGATGAATTAACCACATTGAATGATGAGATTCTGAATGATTTATTATTTGATAGTAATGTGACTAAGTACAATAATATTTTTAAGAAAGTAGAAAATTATGTTAAGGGAAATTTGGAAAGGAAAAAGAAAACAATGGCTAGGGATGACAATGAATATGGTAATAAAAAGTACAGTTGTGTACCTACCATAAATGTAGATGTTCGAGTGTATTCACTGTTGCAGTCATTACACTTGGGTTATCCTGCTGGCAGGCTACCCGCAGTCGGCCAGAGTTCCAAAGTCTAGGTCTGGCGTCGGTTGCTGTCGCCTCTTCCCTGACGTCAGTGCGCCAGGGGTATAAAAGATGCAACCGATGCCATTTTCTTCAGTTTTTCTTGCCCCAGATGTCAGGTGCCCCCAGATAGGAAGGCTGAAAAGAATAAATTATGACAAAAAAAACATGTATGTACTAATGTAAACATATCCTTCCTCTACAAGCAAATACACCACATAGGTTGTATAAAGTTGAGAAATACAGAGAAGTCCCAGCAAAGAGAAAGGGGGATGGTGGGTGGGTAACCTGGACTGCAACAGTGAATACAGTCGAACATCTACATTTATGGTAGGTACACAACTGTACTATGTTCATCGTGTTTCACTGTTGCAGTCATTACACTTGGGTTGAATCCCAAAGCTGAGGTTGGGTGGCTGGGTCTAAATTGGATTTGGAGAGGCTACCAGGCCCTGCAGAACTGCAGTGGCAACGCCTGCTCTGGATTTAGAGTAGAGAGGTAAGTGGTAGTGCTTGGTGAAAGTGTGCACTGAAGTCCAGGTTGCAGCTTCCAAAATGTCTTTGGTTGGTACTCCTCTGAGAAAGGCTGCTGAAGTGTCTGCTGCTCTGGTCGAATGTGGCCTAATGCCCATAGGCACTGATTTGCCGTGTTGTGCGTAACAGAAGCGGATGCAGTGTCCTATCCATTTTGAAATTGTCTGCTTAGTGATAGGCTTTCCTTGTGATCCTGTAGCATCGGCTACAAACAATTGCTCAGTTTTTCTGAAAGCTTTTTTGTCCAAGTAGAATTGTAGTTGTCTGTGTATATCCAAAGCGTGCAGAAGTCTCTCTCCTTTATTCTGGGGGTTTGGGCAGAAAGTTGGTAAATGAATGGTTTGGTTCAGAGCCACATTGGAAACCACTTTTGGCATGAATGCTGGGTTTGTCCTGAGAGAAACCCTGTCCTGGTGAAAAATGATGAAAGGTTCCACAGCCATTAATGCCTGTAACTCTGAGACTCTTCTTGCTGAAGTTATTGCTAGGAACAGAGCAGTTTTCCATGATAAGAATTTTATATCAGCTGTGCTGGCTGGTTCAAAAGGAGGCAGTGTGAGCTTTTCTAAAACAAAATTGGGATCCCAAGTTGGTACAGGTGCTCTCCTTGGGGGTCTTATGTTTTTTGCCCCTCTGAGGTACTGTCTTAGTAGAGGATGTGAAAAAATAGGAGGTTCCGTATTGTAATGAGCTGAAATGGCAGAGGCATGGATCTTAATTGATGAGAAAGATAGGCCTTTGTCCAGCATCTCAGTTAGGTATTGTAAAATCTGAGGTATATTTGGAACAAGTGGTTTGAGCCCTTGTGCCTGATTCCAAGCACAGAATCGCTTCCATTTTTCTGCATAAGATTTCCTAGTGCTGGGCCTCCTGGCTTCTAAAATGACATCCATAACAGCTTTAGAGAGAGGCGCAGTCTGAGTGGCTACATTATCTGCCATGCTGCCAGATTTAAGGTTCTGAGTTGACTGTGCAGAATTTGATTGTTTTGTTGAGTCAGAAGATGAAGAATTTGAGGTAAAGGCCAGGCTGGGCCTTGAGACAAGCTCTTTAGGATTGGATACCAGTGCTGGCGTGGCCAGTCTGGGGCAATCAGGATAATTTTTGGCCTCTCTTGTCTGACTTTTAGGAGCACCTTGGTAAGTAGAGGCATTGGTGGGAAGGCATAGACTGTCAGGGTTTTCCAGCTGAATGATAGAGCATCCACTTTCCATGCTTGAGAGTGATAAGTTCTTGTGCAGAATTTCTGTAGTTGGGAATTGTGAGGGGAGGCAAAAAGATCTATGTCTGGGCGTCCCCATTTCCTTGTTATCATGCTGAACACCTGTGGATTTAGTTTCCATTTATGAAGGTCCATGAGATTTCTGCTTAGTTAGTCTGCCAGTGTATTTTTTGTTCCTGGCAGGAATTGTGCCTACAGATGTACTTGACAGGTCAGTGCTGTGTTCCACAAAGTCATGGCTTGCCTGCATAGGGGGTATGAATGTGTGCCCCCATGCTTGTTTATGTACCACATAACTGTGGTATTGTCCGTCTTTATTAGTAGTTGTCCTGGATGTAGTAGGTTCCTGAAAGCTGTCAGGGCATTCTGTACAGCTAGCATCTTTTTCTGATTGATGTGAAGATGCATTTGTTCCTTGGGCCACATGCCTTGAATACATTTTCCTGCCATATGTGCCCCCCAGGCATAATCCGATGCATCCGTTATTGTCTGCCTGGCTGTGGGTAAGGTGAAAGGCTGTCCCTTGTTGTGGTGACAGGCCTGGGACCACCATCGAAACTCCTGTTGTAGGCAGGGAATTAAAGTTATGATTGTCTCCAGGCTGTGGCAATGTTGAGTCCAAACACTTTTTAGATACAATTGTAGTTTCCTCATATGTAGTCTTGCATATGGAATTAGTAGAATGCAGGATGCCATGAAGCCCAGGGCCTGCAGAATTTTTCTTGCAGGGAGCTGGGTCTTTGTTGTCATCATTTGAAAGTAATGAGTCAGTTGCCTTTGTTTGTCTGGTGTGAGATAAGCCATCTGGGCAGTTGTATTTAAGCTTGCACCCAGGAATATTATCTCTTGAGAGGGCACTAGCTTTGATTTATTTTCGTTTACTGTTTACCCTAGGCAAATTAGTAATCTTTTTACAAACGCCAGATGCTTTAGAAGAATGTCCTTGCTCTCTGCTTGAATAAGGCAGTCATCCAAGTAGGGATATATTTGAATTCCTTTTTGTCTGCAAAATGCAATTACTGGTGCCAGGCATTTTGTGAAGACCCTGGGCGCAGTAGATAAGCCAAAGGGCAGTGCAGAGAATTGGTAATGCATTGAGCCTGCTATGAATCTGAGGTATCTTCTGCAAGTTTGTCTGATTGGGACATGCAGGTATGCCTCCTTGAGGTCCAAAGTAACTAGCCAAGCCTTCTTGCCCAGCATGGGTTGAAGTCGCTGTAGAGTTAACATTTTGAATTTTGGAACATCCAGGAAAGTATTTAGGACTGACAGGTCCAGTATTGGTCTCCAGGCTTTGTTCTTTCTGGGTACTAAGAAAAGTCTTGAGTAAAATCCTTGCCCCTGTTCTTGCTGTGGTACTCTTTAAATAGCTCCCATGTCCTTGAGAGCAGCAATTTGTTTCTGTGCCTCTGCCCACTGGTTTTGTGGCAGGTCCGGCATACCTTTTGATTTTGGAAGTGTGTGAAAGTGGAACTTGTAACCCTGAGAAACAATATTCAGTACCCATTTGTCCTGGGTGATTATGTGCCAATTTTTGGAGAAAAGTGCTAGCTTTTCCCCTAGGGGTGCTGCCAAAAGATAAGTGCATGGCATCTGTAGAGGGAAGTCATTGGGACTGTTTCCTATAAGGTTGTGATTTGTCTTCTCCTCCTTTGGGAGGTGAAGCACCCCATTGTTTGAGTCTGTAGGAGCCTTGGGGCTGAGATCTGTCTCTTGGGCGTCTGTATCTGCCTCTTTGTGGCCTGTCTGACACCGGAAAGGACCACTTTTTTGAAGGCCAGTTTCTGCTAAACCCAGGTGGTTCAACTTGTAAGAAATACTTTACTGTCTGCATGGATTTTGCTTTATCCTCCATTTTCTTTAACACCTCTTCTGCCTTAACACCAAACAAAGTATCATGCTGTAGTGGAGCATCTAATAATTTTACTTTAACATGTTCAGGTAAACTTTGTTCTTTCAACCAAGCTTGCCTTCGAATAACAGAGCCTGTAACTGCGGCTCTACAAGAAGCCTCTAATGAATCAAAACCACATTGTAGAGTATGCTTTCCCACTTGTTCAGCTGCATGCAATAAATCCTGCATTTCCTTACTGTCAGGACTTTGAGTTTGAAACCACTTTCTGTTTTAACAAGGACATGAGATACTGTTGATATTTAAGCATATGAAACTGGCAATTTAAAGCCCTTACAGCTAAAGTAGCAGAAGTGTAACCTTTTTTCTCCCATCTATCCAGGGCTCTGGAATCCCTATCCGAGGGAAAAACTGTACTATGTTCTTAGATCTTCCATTGCTGCAGTCCCTACTGGGGTAGAATCCCAAAGCAGAGGGAGGCTGGCTGCTTAATTATAAGGAAGTAGGAGCTGATAACATGCCTTGCAAAACAACAGCAGTGGCAGCCTAGACTTAGAACTTGAGAGATGAGAATATGATAGTAATGCTTAGACTCTATGCACAACTCTCTGCTGTAGCTGCAAAAATCATTAGTTGCCACCCCAAGAAGTGGGAAGTGGCAGTAGCCTAGTAGTGGGAATGAGGCCCTATCTGGTGCCATGATGGGAATAACAAAATGCATGCAAAAGCCAATCCACCAGGAAATAGTTTTTGTTGTTTGGCTTTGCCCCCTGAACTCAAAAGCAAAAAAACAAACAACTGCTGAGACTGGCCTAAAAAAATAATATCTCAATTGCCTGTGTACACATCTAAAGTGCAAAAAAATTCCCCTTTTTTTGGGATCTGCATAGAAAGTAAAAAGTAAAATAATGAATTTTTTGGTTTTAAAGCCACACTAGAAACCACCTTAGGCATAAAGGAAGGATTATTGCGTAATGATACCTCTTATATGGAAAAAAAAAAAGGCTCTACTGCCATAAGGGCCACTCAGACACACTTCTTGCAGAAGTAATGGCCAACAGAAGAAGCAGTCTTCCATGACACAAAATTGAGATCCCAAGCAGGAGTAGGAGCTCATTGGGGGTCTTATATTCTTTGCCCCTCTAAACTGCTTGAACAAAGGATCAAAAACAAAAAAGGTGGTCACAATCACATAATGAGCTATTGCTGCAGCATGAATCTTAATGGAAGAGAAGGACAAACCTTGTCCCCTTAACTCAGTAAGATATTGAAAGAGCCACTCAAAAGTCAAAAGAAATTAAAAAATTCTGTTTCAAGGTCTGGTCTGAAAAAAAAATCTCAAAAAATCTGAAGCGCCAACCCATAAAATTGCTTCTGCATTCTGCATCGCGGACCATGCAAAGAAAAGACTGAAATCATATTAGTCATGTGACGCTACCCCGGCGTCGCTCACGTCAGTCTAAACGCGTCATGACCGGCGTGGTATTCGGGCCGACTCTGGGGATATGGAAGATGGACTATCAGGACTGTCAGGATGGAAGACGAAGAACATCATGATTTTTAGCAGTGGAAGCCTTAACCCCTTTAGGACACTGAGAAATAGTTTCTGGATCTGCAGCAGGGTTTTTGTACAGAAATTTATGAGAGTCAGGGACCCTGCAGAACCTGTCTGGCTTGACTGGTGCAGGGGGTAAAGAATCAGGAGACAGACTGGATTCAGAGAAAACAATATCAAGCACAGGGGGAATTGCCAGGGGCCTGTGCTGAGGCAATAAAAGAAAGTCTCTGAGCCTCTTCTTGGATTCTGAATAATCCTGGCTCTCCCAATGGAAATGCTCCCTCATGGTGTGCAGGGTTTCCCCAAAAGAATAATCCTCAGGCGGAGAGGCTGAAGGTATAGACTCTTCTGCATCAGAATCCTCATAGGGAGGAAGGGAATATCCCTGATCAGAAGAGGAATCAGAGGAAACAGAAACCTGGTCAGAGGAATCATAGTCAGTGTCTTGACTAGGCCTTTTGTCAGGAGGGGGATTGGAACCCCTGATTAAAGTAATTAGGTCTTCGGCCATTTTAAGCATCTGTTTCTTTGGCATGGATGACTGTTCAGGAGAATGCTGTACTTGTTTCTTTGTCTTTAATGGTGTTTTTGACTTTGCCTTGGCTGTTGTAGTGGGCTTAATTGTAAGCTGTGAAGGTCTGAAAACACCCTCAAAAGCCGATGCCTGCTCAGCGGCTCCGGACCCATCTGAGGGAATAGTTTCCGTAGGCCCAATACCTTGAGTTTCCACAGGCCTCAGTGTCTCCACGTGGCTGTCGGATACAGCCTGTGGCTCTGAGGTAGCGGGTGTCAGGGGCTGCGAAAGCGCCTCACTGAGAACCGGCGACTGGCCTAGAAGAGGCTTTGTCGTCGGTTCTGGACCTCGGATGCCTGTCATTTTCTTTGTCTTTGCGTTTTTTATAAATTCCGGTCGGTTGTTCTGACGGCATTATGTAATTAAACCTTCGGCCAAACTAATGTAAAGCAAAATCAAACCGACGTTTAATAGTGCGTTTGTTGAATCTAGCACAAAACTGACAGCTAGTAACGTTGTGGTCAGGGCCTAGGCAAGGAATGCAGTAAGAGTGAAAGTCCTTATGAGGTATTTGCTTCCCACAAGAAATACAATTGTTAACTTTTACTGACATCGGTCTGGAGCAAGAAAAAGTTTCCCCAACAGGTTACCTAGCTTTATTGAAGACTTCGGTTCTGAAACTCAATTTCGAAAATCTCAGGAGTCGGCCAACCGGCACTTGCAAACTGCTTTTGCTTCGGGCACCGCACGGCAAGAAAGACTGAACAAAATGGCGTTGGTTGTATCTTTTATACCCCTGGCGCACTGACGTCAGGGAAGAGGTGAAAGCAACCAACGCCGGACCTAGACTTTGGAACTCGGGCCGACTGCGGGTAGCCTGCCAGCAGGATAACCCAAATGTAATGACTGCAATAGTGAAACACTATGAACATCTGCTTACCCTTTACCTAATGCCTATTATGATATGCATGAAGGTAGAAGTAGATAAAATAGAAACCAGAACAAATCAGAATACAACAATGAGTATGGTTATGGAATGGGGAATTCACAGGCGGGTGAACCGGATGATTATGAAATAAATCACCCCCCCTAAGGAGATCAGAAAGGATAGAAAACAGAAATAGACAAAGTTTTTTTTTCCACAACCCTGCACCCAGAGAGAGGGAGAGGCAGGGGGAGGGGTACGTGGTTCAACAAGTAGACTTCCAAGAGGAGATTGGGGGGGGGGGGATAATTCTGAGGAAACTGTTGTTTGTAGTGAGAGCAGGGTACTATCCTACAGAGGTTTTAATATTTTTAACTACACAAATTTAACTATAGACAAGAACGTTTTCCTCTGTTGAAAAAGGCTTTAAGTTCGTGCCTTCACATAGTTTCAATGTGGTAGATGTTATCACTGAATTAAAGTTCTTTACTAGAAGGTTAAGTCTCAAAGTATTTTTTAAGGGACAAATATTAGATAAGGAAAACAACTTTGGGTCAAGTTTAAGAAAGAAGAGTTATTACAACCCCCCCCCCTTCCACCCACTGATTTCAGCATTTGAAGGGGCTTGTTCAACAGACATTTATTCTTCAAAGTAATGAAAATAAGAAAAAGAATAAATACTGTAATATAACTAAGGAAGAGATGGACCTTATAAAAATGATTCAGGAAGATGAAGAATTAAGTGTGATGAAAAGTACAGTTTTGTACCTACCATAAATGTAGATGTCCGAACTGGATAGCATCTGCAGTCATAACAACTGGGTTGTCCTGTCGTCAGGCAGCCCTTCAGTCGGCCGGATTCCAAAGTCCGGGTCCGGCTTCGGCTGATGTCGCACTTCACCCGACGTCATCTCTGTTGGTCTTCGGGTATAAAGGCATCAGCCGACGCCATTTTCCTCAGTGTTTCTTGCCCCAGATGCCAGTTGCCCTCTTGGAAGGCTAAAATTTGGATGAATGCCAATGTTTCCAAAAAGGTAGAAGACAAACACAAAAATAAGTATGTATGTACATATATACAAACAAATACACCATAAGAGACTCCCCCCCCCCACCAGCTAGCTATTAGGAGGGTAAACACCCTAGGAGTACCACAGAGGGGAAGGAGGGAGGGTAATCCTGACTGCAGATGCTATCCAGTTCGGACATCTACATTTATGGTAGGTACAAAACTGTACTATGTCCTTCATGGATGCATCTGCAGTCATAACAACTGGGTAGAATACCATAGCCAACTAGGGGAGGAGGAAAAACTAGATTATGGTGTGGTTAGGATCCCTTGCAGTACGGCAGTGGCAAACCCTGCTCGGGATCTAGAATAGAGAGGTAAATTATAATGCTTGGCAAATGTATGCACGGAGGTCCAAGTAGCCGCCTCAATAATGTCTTTGGTTGCCACTCCTCGTAAGAAGGCTGTGGTAGTGGCTGTTGCCCTTGTAGAATGAGGCCTTATGTTCTGTGGAATTGGTTTTCCATGGAAGGAGTAACAGAATCGTATGCAATTTCCTATCCATTTGGAGATTGTCTGTTTGGAAATAGCTTTTCCTTCTCTTCCTGTTGCATAGGCTACAAAAAGCTGGTCAGTTTTTCTGCTACTTTTTGTTCTGTCCAGGTAGTAGCGCAGCTGTCTATGTACATCCAAGGTGTGTAGTATTCTTTCCCCTCTGTTTTGTGGGTTAGGAAAGAAGGCAGGTAGGTGGATTGCCTGGTTTAAGGACACTCTGGATACCACCTTAGGCATAAATGTAGGATTAGTCCTCATGGACACTCTATCTTGGTGGAAGATTAGGAAGGGCTGTACTGCCATTAGGGCCTGAAGTTCAGAAACCCTCCTTGCTGAGGTTATTGCCAGAAGGAAAGCAGTTTTCCACGATAGATGTTGTAGGTCTGCTGTTGCTGCTGGTTCAAAAGGTGCGAGTGTCAACTTTTCTAGCACAAAGTTCAAATCCCAAGCTGGCAATGGTGGTTTCCTTGGAGGTTTTACATTCTTGATTCCTCTGAGGAACTGCCTGAGTAAAGGATGTGAAAAGACAGGTGGATCAAAACTGTATTCTGCTGATATAGCTGATGCATGTATCTTGATGGAGGAATAGGACAGGCCTGTATGTAGAAGCTCTGCCAAGTACTCCAGAATGTTAGCCATATCTATATTTGACACATCTTTTCCTCTTTCAGTACTCCAAATGACAAACCTTTTTCCATTTTCCTGCATAATTCCTTCTTGTTGAAGGTCTGCGGGCTTCTAGGATAATGTCTTTAACCCTTTGGGAAAGTTCTGGATTAGTGGCTGCTATGTGATGTTCCATGCAGTCAGTTGCAACGTTTTTAGGTTTGGATGCATGATGCTGTAGTTGTTCTGAGTTAACATCAAAGGCATCAGGGGTATTGACCACAAGTTGTTCAGAGACGTGCTTCTCAGCAATGGGTACCAGTGTTGTCTTGGCCAGTTTGGAGCTATCAGGGTTATCCTTGGACGTTCCTCCTTGATTTTTAGTAATACCTTGTGTATCAAGGGAAGAGGAGGGAATGCATATGCTGTTAGGCCTTTCCAGCTGAAGGAGAGCGAATCCACTTTCCATGCCAGTGGGTGGAATGTCCTTGTGCAGAATTTTTTGAGCTGGTGATTGAGAGGGAAGCGAATAGATCTATCTGAGGCATTCCCCATTTCTTTGAGATGGTTTTGAAGATGTCGGATGTAGCATCCATTCGTGGGCATCCGATGTGGTTCTGCTTAAAATGTCTGCTAGAGTATTCTCCTTTCCGGTACAAACATTGCCTGTAACTGGATGTTGTAGCTGAGTGCCAGGTTCCAAAGCTCCAAAGTCATTCTGCATAGGGGTATGAATGAGTGCCTCCCTGTTTGTTGATGTACCACATGACTGTGGTGTTGTCTGTCCTTATCATCAAATGGCCTTCTTTGAGAAATGGTCTGAAGTTTTGGATTGCCAGTTTTACTGCCAGCATCTCTTTTAGGTTGATGTGCAGGTGAAGTTGATCCTGGGTCCACAAACCTTGCACGCATTTGTCCAGCATGTGAGCCCCCCATCCTAGGTCTGAGGCGTCTGTTGTGATGGTCTGATTTGCTTGACAGCTGCGAAAGGTAGCCCGGGTTTGACTGGCATGCTTGAGCCCACCATAGGAACTCCTGTTTTAAGCATGGAATTAGTGGAATTTCTGCTTCTAGGCTGGGACTGTGTTGAGACCATAAATTCTTTAGGTACCACTGTAGTTTTCTCATATGTAGTCTGGCATGTGGGACCAAGATTATGCATGATGCCATGAAGCCCAAGGCCTGCAGTACTTTTCTTGCTGTTAACTTGTTCTGTTTTGTTAGAGCCAAGAAGTAAAGAGGAAGTTCTTTTGTTTTTCTGCAGTTAGGAATGCCATTTGTCTTACTGTGTCCAATTCTGCGCCCAAGAATGTCCTTGTTTGGGATGGTATCAGCCTTGACTTTTGTAAATTGACTGTGTATCCCAGTGCTTGTAGCAAGTAAATGACCCTTTGTAAATCTGTTGTCAGTTTGCTTTTGTTGTCCCCTTGTAGCAGGCAGTCGTCCAGGTATGGGTAAATTTGGATTCCCTGTAGTCTGCAGTGGGCGATTACTGATGCCAGGCATTTTGTGAATACTCTGGGCGCAGTAGATAAGCCAAAGGGCAATGCTGAGAATTGATAATGCTCTGATCCTGCAAGAAATCTGAGGTATCTTCTGCAGATTGGTCGAATGGGGACGTGCAGGTATGCCTCCTTGAGATCTAGAGTTACCAGCCAACACTCCTTGCCCAGCATGGGAAGAAGTTGCTGTAGGGTCAGCATTTTGAATTTTGGGACAATGATGTATGTATTTAAGGTGGACAGGTCGAGAATAGGCCTCCAACTTTTTTCCTTTCTTGGAACTAGGAATAGTCTGGAGTAGAATCCTTTTGCTTGTTCTGTAATTGGCACTCTTTCCACAGCTCTCATCTTTGCTAATTGCATTATCTGTTGTAGAGCTTCTGTTTTTTGATTTGGAGGTAGGTTTGGTATTCCTCTTTTGACTGGTAAAGTGTGGAAGTGGAACCGGTAGCCTTGATCTATGGTTTGCAAAATCCACTTGTCTTTTGTGATGTAGTGCCAGTTTTTCGAAAATAAGGTTAATTTGCCGCCTAATGGAGCTGCTATTTGTTCCCTGGTAGGCGGCTTTAGAGTTAAGTCACTGTGATTGTGTTGTTGTAGTGGCAGTGGTTGTGTCTGTGCCTCTGTTATTACCTTGCCACTGTCGTCCTCTGTAGGCACCTCCTCTGGATTGGTTTCTGCCTCTGGGAGGTCTATACCTGCCCCTTTGGGATCTTGTGGAGTCAGGAAAGGACCAATTTTGGCAGGCCAGTTCCTGCTAAACCTTGGGGGCTGAACCTGCAAGAAATCTTTAACTGTTTGAACAGATTTTGCCTTTTCTTCCATTTTCTTCATTACCTGCTGGGCAGGTGTACCAAACAAACTGGTCTTATCCATAGGAGCATCTAATAACTTAGCCTTAACATGATCCGGTAAGACTTGTTCTTTTAGCCATGCATGTCTTCTTATCACTGTGCCAGTCATGGCTGACCTAAATGAAGCCTCCAGTGCATCATAGCCACATTTTAAGGAATGGTTACTAACCTGTTGTATGTTATTTACCATTTCTAATACATATTTCTTATCGACAGAGTCATCAGAGGATAGCTTTTTAGTTAACTGATCAAGCATAAACTCTTGGTATTGTATCATGTGAAACTGACAATTTAAAGCTCTAGCTGAGAGAGTAGCTGAGGTGTAGACTTTTTTGCCCCATCTGTCTAAAGACCTGGCTTCCCTTTCAGAAGGAATAGGGTTTTGCTGTGGCGAGGCTACTGCCTTAGGACCCTGGGATATAGTTTCGGGGTCTGCAAGAGGGGCCTTGTAAAGGTGATGATGAGTGTCTGGTACCCTGTAGAATCTATCTGGTTTGGCAGGGGCTGGAGGTAAAGAGTCTGGTGCAGAGCAGACATCATTAAAGGCATCGTCCACCACAGAAAGTACAGGAGGTATAGCTAAGGGCCTGTGCTGTGGAAGATGCAGAAAAGTCCTAAGCCTTTTCCTGGAATCTGAGAAATCCTGCTGCTGCCATTGGAATTGCTCTCACATGGCATGTAAGGTTTCCCCAAAGGAGAATTCTTCTGGTGGGGAAGCAGCTGGAATGGATTCTTCAGCATCTGAGTCTTCATAATTGGAGAAAGGAGCCTCTGGCTGGTCTGTTATGTCTGAGTCATCGGCTGAATCATCAGAGGACACAGGCTCGGGGGGCTCTGCCCTAGGTCTCTTCTCTGGGGGCTGAGAGGCCCTGTCTGGGTGGGATTGAGATCCCCTAATCAATGATATTAAATCTTCTGCCAGAGTAAGCATTTGTGAGCTAGATGTGGGCCTGGTTGTAGGGGGTCTGACAGGCACTGCTTTAGTAGATTTGGCTGCTTTAGCCCAGGCAAAGGCCATAATGCACATGGCTGCTGGGGCCTAGCAGCACCACGTGCTGGGGTAGAGACATCCAATGGAATGGTGTCTGATAAGTCAGTAGCAACCACCGTAGTGGATAAAATTTCTGAGGCCGATTCAAGTGAAGTAGCAGGAGCCTCAGTGGTAGTCATAGATTCAGCTGTACTTTGATCAGTTTTCTCGGTTTCGAAACCGAGACACTCATGATTTGCTTAACCATGGTTTCGGCGAAACCGTGGACCGCCAGTGTCGGTCTTTCTTTGCGTTTTTAGTGATTTGGGAAGTCGGAGGATCCGGCGGCATAATATCGCAAAATCTGAGCGAAAAACTGTTCAGCAAACTCCGACCGGCGCCTAAGCGTCGTCGGTTGAAAGAAGCACAGGCGAACAGGCTGCTACGTCGTGGGCTGGGCCTAAACAAGGCAAACAGTAAGAGTGGAAATCTTTATGAGGTATTTGTTTCCCACAAGTTAAACAATTATTTACTTTTTCTGACATCGGCTGAGGCAAGAAAGAGTCCCCAACGGGGTACTTAGCTTTAGAAGTCTTCGAAGTAGTATTCGGTAGTAGTAATCTCTGGATCCGACCGACCGGCACTTGCGAACAGCTTCTCTTCGCAAGAAAGACTGAGGAAAATGGCGTCGGCTGATGCCTTTATACCCGAAGACCAACAGAGATGACGTCGGGTGAAGTGCGACATCAGCCGAAGCCGGGCCCGGACTTTGGAATCCGGCCGACTGAAGGGCTGCCTGACGACAGGACAACCCAGTTGTTATGACTGCAGATGCATCCATGAAGGACATCCAGATAAAGGTGGAGGGGAAGTTTACTAAAATGGACTATGTTGATACAAATAACTATCATGAGGCATCAAGAAACGAGATTTATATTGCACATAGGAAAATTCAACTATTATTAGAAGACTCACTTTTTCAAACTGTCATATCAGAAGAAGTATATGAATTTTGAAAGTCAGATAATGTATTAATCCCAGTAGCTTTTGGGGAACTGAAGGTCCACAAATGTGTGACACAACCCTCATTTTGAGTCATTATTTCTGCACAAAATGGACCAACTTATTCATTAGGGGCATATGTTGACAGACTGTTGAAAAATGCAACAGCACCCCTTAATTGTTTGTTAAAAAGACTCTAGGGATCTGCTGTCCAAAACTGAACAAGGTTGGTATACAGACCAGTGTTGCTTCTCTACAATAGATGTTAAGGATTTACTTATGTCTATTCCCCACCAAGAGGAAATAGAATTACTTCATGAGTCAATCCGTAAGCTTACCAACCTGGAAGAGACACCAATTAATTTTATAATGTTAGTTATGGAGGTTATTTTGGACAACAATTATTTTACCTTTGAAGTGGTTTATTTCAAACAACTGAAAGGGGTGGCGATGGGTGCAAGCTGTGCACCCATCTTTGAAAACTTGGTCCTTCATGCTTGGGAGGCTAGGCATGTGTTAAATAGTTTATTTTCTACTAACTGGATTTGTTATTTCCAGTTTTTGGACAATATTCTTATTATACGGAAGGACAAGAACCAAGACAATGTGCCATTTTTTGACTACCTGAATAGTGTTTCACCATATTCTGAATTTAGAGGCAATACCAATGACAACTCTATTGATTATTTGGACATAACATTAGCTAAGGACACTGAGAAAAAAGTTTACCACAACAATTTATAGGAAAGACACATTTTCTAACTACTTAGACTTCCATGGTTGCCACCTTAGTCACACTAAAAGGAAAGTACAGTTTTGTACCTACCATAAATGTAGATGTTTGAGTGCTAATACAGATGCAGTCATAACTGATGGGTTCTCCTGCCGTCAGGCGGGTCCTCGGTCGGCCGAAGTCCAAAGTCTAGGTCCGGCGTCGGTTGTCGTCGCTTCTTCCCTGATGTCAGTGCGACAGGGGTATAAAGGAACCAGCCGACGCCATTTTCTTCAGTTTTTCTTGCCCCAGATGTCAGGTGCCCCCAGAAGGAAGGCAATACATAAATTTGTGTAATAATGCAGTGCAATATAATCAAAATACAGTAGTTGCAAGCAAATACATCATAAATGAATACCCCAATCAGGTTGTATGAGGATGTGTTGGCCTATAGGCCTGTCCCAAGAGGGGAAGGAGGGAGGGAAACCTGGACTGCAGCTGTATTAGCACTCGAACATCTACATTTATGGTAGGTACAAAACTGTACTATGTTCATCGTGCATACAGCTGCAGTCATAACTGATGGGTAGAATCCCAAAGCTAAGAAAGTGGTGGTAGGCACTAGGTGGAACTAGGAGGAGCCAAAATGCCCTGCAAGACTGCAGTGGCAAAGCCTGCTCTAGATTTGGAGTATAATGGTAGGTTGTAGTGCTTGGAGAAGGTATGCACAGAACTCCAAGTGGCTGCTTCCAAAATATCCTTGGTAGGAACTCCTCTGAGGAAGGCTGCAGAGGTGACTGTGGCCCTGGTGGAATGAGTTCTAATGCCTGTAGGTACAGTTTTGCCATGAAAGGAATAGCAAAAGCATTATGCAGTGGGCTATCCATTTTGAGATTGTCTGTTTGGAA
Organism: Protopterus annectens; assembly: GCF_019279795.1. Classification (NCBI taxonomy): domain Eukaryota; kingdom Metazoa; phylum Chordata; order Ceratodontiformes; family Protopteridae; genus Protopterus; species Protopterus annectens. Next base: position 666,331,795 of record NC_056729.1, read on the forward strand.
ATTGGCTTTCCTTGAGCTCCTACCGCATAGGACACAAAGAGCTGTTCTGATTTTCTGAAAGGCTTTGTTCTGTCCAAATAATAACGCAGTTGTCTGTGGATGTCCAAGGAATGTAGTAATCTCTCCCCTTTGTTTTGAGGATTAGGATAAAAAGTAGGTAAACGTATGGCCTCATTTAAAGCTACCCTGGATACCACTTTAGGCATAAAGGACGGGTTGGTTCGTAAGGAAACTCTGTCCTGATGGAAGATGATAAAAGGCTTGACAGCCATGAGAGCCTGTAGTTCTGAAACTCTATGAGCTGAGGTGATAGCCAGAAGGAAAGCTGTTTTCCAGGTCAAATATTGCAAATCTGATGAGGCAGGTGGCTCAAAGGGAGGAAAGGTCAGTTTCTCCAGAATGAAATTAAGATCCCAAGCAGGTATTGGTTGTTTCCTTGGAGGTCTTAAATTCTTAGCCCCTCTGAGGAACTGTCTTAAGAGAGGGTGAGAGAAAAAAGGTGGATCAGTGTTGTATTCTGCAGAAATGGCTGAGGCATGGATTTTGATGGAGGAGAATGAAAGTCCACTGCTTAGCAGCTCAGCCAAATATTGTAGTATTTGAGGTAAATTCAGTTTTCCAGGATCCTGGCCCTTTTTCTCATTCCAGACACAAAACCGTTTCCATTTTGCGGAGTAAGCTTTTCTAGTTGATGGCCTTCTGGCCACCAAAATGACATCCTGCACCTCCTTGGAGAGTAGGGCCTGTTATGATGCTAAGGAATCTTCCATGCAGCTAGATTGAGTGTTTTTAGCTGGCTGTGAAGAGTTTTGAAGCTGTGCTGAGTCAGAAGAAGAGGCATTAGAGGCAGGGTCCATGGTGGGGAATGCGTTAGGCTCCTCAGGAGTGGGTACCAGTGTTGCCTTGGCCAGTCCGGAGCAATGAGAATCATCTTTGGTCTGTCTGCTCTGGTTTTCAATAGAACTTTGGGCAGCAGAGGAAGAGGTGGGAAGGCATAAACTGTCATTGATGTCCAACTGAAAGAGAGAGCGTCCACTCTCCAGGCCTTTGGATGGAAAATCCTTGAGCAGAATTTTGTCAATTGATGATTTTTGTGGGAGGCAAAGAGATCTATGTCTGGCCTTCCCCATTCTTGGATTATTTCTGTAAACTTTTGGATGCAATTTCCATTCGTGTGGATCTGTCATATTCCTGCTTAGGTTGTCTGCCAGCATGTTTTCCTTGCCTGGCAAGTACTGTGCTTGTAGTTCCATTTGTAAGTCCATGGCCATGTTCCAAAGTGACATGGCCAGTCTGCATAGGGGTAAGAATGTGTTCCTCCCTGTTTGTTTATGTACCACATAACTGTGGTGTTGTCCGTTCTTATCAATAGTTGACCTGGTTGTAGAAGGTCCTTGAAAGCTATAATAGCATTTATTACTGCTAGCATTTCCTTTTGATTGATGTGAAGGTGCTTTTCTTTTTGGGACCATTTGCCCTGAATGCACCGGTCTGTCATGTGCGCCCCCCAGGCGTAGTCTGAGGCGTCTGTTGTGATGACTTGATTTGCTTGAGGCTTGCTGAATGTTGTGACATGCTTGAGCCCACCACAGAAATTCCTTTTGCAGACATGGAATTAGTGGTATTATTGTTTCCAAACTGTGGCTGTGTTGAGACCATATGTTTTTCAGGTACCATTGTAGTTTCCTCATATGCAGCTTTGCACATGGGATTAGTAAGATAAAAGATGCCATGAATCCCAGAGCCTGCAGGATTTTCCTTACAATCAGCCTGGTGCAGTTTGCTAGTGTTCTGAAGTATTGAATTAGTTGCCCCTGCTTCTCTGGCGTGAGGTAGGCCATCTGGGTGTTTGTGTCCAAATTGGCACCCAGGAAAATTATCTTCCGAGAGGGTATTAGCCTTGATTTCTTTTTGTTGACTGTGTATCCCAGAGAGTTCAACAACATTATTACATAAGCCAGATGTTTCAGACAAATGTGCTTGCTGTCTGCTTGGATCAGGCAGTCGTCCAAATAGGGGTATATTTGTATCCCTTGAAGTCTGCAGTAGGCAATTACTGATGCCAGGCATTTCGTGAATACTCTGGGCGCAGTAGATAAGCCAAAGGGCAATGCAGAGAATTGATAATGGGTTGAACCTGCAAGAAATCTGAGGTACCTTCTGCAATTTTGTCTGACTGGGACATGCAGGTATGCCTCCTTGAGGTCCAATGTTACCAGCCAAGACTCCTTGCCCAGCATGGGAAGAAGTTGCTGTAGAGTGAGCATCTCGAATTTTGTGCAGTAGAAATGTGTTTAGGATGGATAGGTCCAAAATAGGTCTCCAATCTTTTCCCTTCCTTGGTACCAGAAATAGCCTGGAATAAAAACCTTGACCTTGTTAGATGCGTAGGTACCTCTTGAATAGCTTTCATGTTTATGAGATCTGTAATTTGCCTTTGTGCCTCTGCCCTTTGATTGTGTGGCAGGTTTGGCATGCCTCTCATTTTTGGAAGGGTGTGAAAATGGAATTTGTAGCCTCTGTTTATAATGTCCAGGATCCATTTGTCCTTTGTGACAATATGCCAATTTTTTGAAAACAATGCCAGCTTTCCTCCTAAGGGGGCTGCCATTTGAGACTTGGTTGGCATGCAAAGGGGAAAGTCATTGGGTTTGCTTTCTGAAAGATTGCGAATTTTCCTCACCACCTCTTTGTGTAGGAGCTTGCCATTGTCTGCCTCTAAACGATCCTTGGAATTGTCCTCTGCCCCTCGGGTGCCTGTATCTGCCTCTTTGGGGTCTGTCCGTGGCAGGAAAGGACCAGTTTTTGGAAGGCCAATTTCTACTAAAACGTGGGGGTTGTACCTGTAGAAAATCTTTCACAGTTTGCATTGATTTAGCCTTTTCCTCCATTTTCCTTAATACCTCCTCAGCATTAGCACCAAATAGTACATCCTTTTGAAGAGGGGCGTCTAGTAATTTAGCTTTGACATGATCAGGCAAGGCTTGTTCCTTGAGCCAGGCATGCCTACGTATGACTGATCCTGTAACAGCAGCTCTACATGAGGCCTCTAGAGCATCAAAACCACATAGTAAGGTATGCTTACCCACTTGTTCTGCACTATGCATCAAATCCTGCAACTCCTTCAAGTCTGGTTGTTCAGGTTGTGACATTTTACTTTTCAATTGTGATAACAAAAACTGTTGGTATTTTAGCATATGGAACTGACAGTGTAAGGCCCTCATGGTTAAGGTAGCCGAGGTATATACCTTTTTTCCCCACCTTTCTAAGGATCTGGAATCTCTCTCGGAAGGTAATGGATTTTTAGCAATGGAGGCCTTAACTCCCTTGGGGCCCTGTGAGATGGTTTCTGGGTCAGCAGCATGGCTTTTGTATAGAAACTGGTGTGAGTCAGGAACCCTGTAGTACCTGTCAGGCTTAACTGGAGCTGGAGGTAGAGAGTCCGGGTTAAGGCAGGCCTCCGAGTAAACATCATCTAGGATGCCCAAGACAGGAGGTATAGCCAGAGGCCTGTGCTAAGGTAGCAAGAGAAATTCCGTAAGCCTTTTCTTGGAATCTGAATAATATTGGCCTTCCCAGTGGAAGTGTTCCCTTAAGGTATGCAAAGTTTCCCCAAATGAGTAATCCTCAGGAGGGATACAGAAGGGATGGACTCCTCCGCATCAGAATCTTCAAAAGGGGAGTAAGAATGTTCCTGATCATCAGAGTGCTCTGAAATAATGGAGCCCTGATCAGAGGAGGGGAACCTTCCTCCACTCTGGGCCTTTTGTCCGGTGGGGGCTGAGAACCTCTTATAAGAGTAATTAAATCCTCAGCCATTTTAAGCATCTGTTTCTTAGGCATGGGGCCTGGAGATGGGCCCTGTGTAGCTGGTCTCTTAAAGTGCATGGTTGCTTTAGACTTAGTGAAAGCCTTGATGGAGAAAGAAGAGGAAGGTCTGAAGACACCTTGAGTGGAGGTGGACCTGTCCACATTCTGAGTTTCAATGCCAAGAGTGGCTTCGGTATCTGTAGTCGGGGTGTGGGCCGAAGAGCCTGTGACCTCGGGCACAGGAGACACCGTCAAAGAAGTGTCGTCGGTAGTCAGGGGCTGCGTAGGCGCCTTGCTGAGAACCGGAGCACGTGTAGTCGGTTTTGGCGTGGTGTCGGTAGAGGCCGCGGACCTCGTGTGTCGGTCCTTATCTTTGCGTTTTTTAGACAAAACTGGAGTCGGAGTATCCGACGACATAATATAGTTAAATGCTTTCCGAAAATAATGCTGGGCGAACTCCGCCCGACGCTTAATGGTGCGTTTGTTGAATGTAGCACAAAAGCGACAGACCGAGACGTCGTGGTCTGGGCCTAAACAAGGTATACAGAGGGAATGGAAATCCTTATGCGGTATTTGCTTCCCACAAGAAATACAATTATTAACTTTGTCTGACATCGGTCTGAGGCAAGAAAAGTTTCCCCAACGGGGTACTTAGCTTTCAAGAAGACTTCGGTTTCCAAATTTTCGTAATCTCAGGAGCTGGCCGACCGGCACTTGTGAACTGCTTCTGCTTCGGGCACCGCGCGGCAAGAAAAACTGAAGAAAATGGTGTCGGCTGGTTCCTTTATACCCCTGTCGTACTGACGTCAGGGAAGAAGCGACGACAACCGACGCCGGACCTAGAATTTGGAATTCGGCCGACCGAGGACCCGCCTGACGGCAGGAGAACCCATCAGTTATGACTGCAGCTGTATGCACGATGAACATCATACTTAAAGGACAGCTGGTTAGGGCCACCCGTATGTGTTTAGAAATCAAACTGTTTGAAATTGAAGTAAACAAAATAAGTAGTTAGTTTCTAAAAAGGGGATACCCCGGAAAATTAGTGAAAGATTTGTGTGGAGAGGTAAACAGGATGGGGGAACAGGTACAAACCCATTGGTAGGACCAGTGGATTGGAAAATGGGTAGGACACCCCAGAAAACACTACAGACTAACAGAGGGATAGTGATACCTTATACTTCTAATAGTAATAATATCAAGGACATTATTCTGAAAAACTGGGTGATATTTAAAGGGAATTCTGAAACTCTTAACTTTGTAGATAACAAACCCCATTTTATTTATAAAACAGGGAGAAATTGTAAATCTCTTTTTGAACAACATATAGGTAGATGCATCACAGTCAAGGGCACCACAAGCTGTGGTGCCTGTAGGCAGTGTGAGCATATTTGGAAAGGAAGGACTATTACCCTTCGAGGTATACCACTTGTGATTACTCGACATATAGTGCAATGAAAAAGTATTTGCCCCCTTCCTGATTTATTTTTTTGCATGTTTGTCACCCTTAAATGTTTCAGATCATCAAACAAATTTAAATATTAGACAAAGACAACCCAAGTAAACACAAAATGCAGCTTTTAAGTAATGATTTTATTTATTAAGGAAAAAAGAAATATCCAAACCTACATGTCCCTATGTGAAAAAATAATTGCCCCCTTGTTAAATCATGAAGTTAACTGTGGTTAATCACATTTTTGGGAAACAAGAAGTTATGTACTCACCATAACGTTCGATGTATGTAGTCCATCTCGCCTCACATTCTTACCCATGGGTTCGGAGCCGAATATCGGCAACGACTCGGCCAATTTACTAGCTCAAAAGTCTCTGATTGGCTGGGCTAAGAGGGTATCCCATAGTACACTGCTTCAAATTCCCAGATTTAGTTTGCTGCAAACAACTCAGTTATTGCATACATAACACACAACCATACAAACAAAATATCCAAACAAATTAATCAAAGGGACCTTGCATGATAAAAGTTTACCTCCAAATCCTCCAGGCAGGGGGGGGAAGACAGGAGGGTAAGTAAGAATGTGAGGCGAGATGGACTACATACATCGAACGTTATGGTGAGTACATAACTTCTTGATGTTATGTAGTCCTATCTCGCCTACATTCTTACCCATGGGACAGCGTCCCTAGCACCTACAACCCAGGTGGCTCATAGGAAAATACTCCTGAGAACTGTGGAGCCAAATGAAGATCTGCCCCTGGAAACCACGTCCAATTTGTAATGAGAGACAAAAGTGTGAGGAGAAGCCCAAGTAGCCGCAGCACATATATCATCCATCGACAATCTAGCTTGATAGGCTGTGGATGTGGAAACAGCTCTTGTGGAGTGGGCTTTAGGTGGAAAGGGCAAAGTTTTACCTGCTGTGTGATAGATGAAGGAAATACAGCTGCTATCCATCTAGAGAGTGTGACCTTGGATACCGGAGAACCAAGCCAAGTTTCGGAAAAGGAGACAGAGTTGGTCAGATTTCCGAATCTCTTTTGTCCGATGGAGATAGAAGCGTAACTGTATGTACATCTTGTTGGTGAAATCTGAATTCTGCCTTGTTGGAAAAATTGGGGAAGAAAACTGGCAGCTCAATAGACTGATTTATATTAGACAGGGAAGCCACTTTGGGAAGAAATGACGGGTTTGGTCTAAGGGAGACTATCTTTATGGAAGATCAAATATGGGGGTTTGATGAAAAGGGCTTGGATTTCGGAGAACCGCCTCACTGAAGTGATAGCTATTAAAAAGGCTGTTTTCCATGTTATTAACTTTAACTCGCAGGTAGCTGCAGGCTCGAAGGGAGGAAAAGTGAGGGCTTGAAGAACAAAACTGAGGTCCCAGGGCATAACAGGTTGTGATACTGGGGGACGAAGCAATAGGGTACCTTTAAGGAATGCTTTACATAGTCTGTGTGCCATAAGGCTAGGTTCATTGGCCACGTGGAAGTTTGATATAGCCGCCAGCTAAACTTTGATGGTGGCTGAAGTGGACCCCTGATAGAATCAATTAGAGCCGTGTAGGGATCAATGCCTCTGGAATGAGCCCAAATAGAGAATCTTTTCCATTTGCTAACGTAGATTTTTCTAGTGGATGGTTTATGAGAGGACGACAAAACATGGACTATGTCTGGCAAAAAAATATGACATCTGACTAAGGATGGAAGTGGAGTAGCCAGGCCGTCAGCCAGAGTGTCCTCAAAGAGGGGTGGAACTGTCCCGACATGTGTGTCAGTAAGTCTGGAAGGGGTTCTAGAATCCAAGGAGTATCCACAAGGTAGGGTTGAAGGAAGGGGAACCATACTTGACGAGGCCAGTGTGGGGCAATCAGAATCATCCTGCTTCCCAAGGATTGCACTTTCTGAATCACCCTTGAGAGAAGGGGAAACGGAGGGAAAGCATAAAGCAGACCGGAGGGCCAATTGTGAGCTAGAGCGTCCCTGGGTGATTCCCCCGGTGGGGCGGGATCAGCGAGACGTAGTTGCTGCATTTCGCATTGAGGGGGCTGGCAAAAAGGTCGCAGCAAGGTTGACCCCATCTGCTGAAGACTCGCTCTGCCACCAGGCGATTCAGGGACCACTCGTAGGGCATAAGAATCGCCCTGCTTAGCTTGTCTGCTATCACACTGGTCTTCCCCGGGATGTGCGTTGCCACTAGAAACCATTGGGAAGCTATTGCCCAATGCCACACGCGCATGGCCTCCCTGCATAGTGGATAAGATCGGGTTCCTCCTTGCTTCTTGAGATACCACACTACTGACATGTTGTCTGAGTGTATCGCAATAGTCCCTAGAGGAAGGACTTCTTGAAGTGCCTGCAACGCAAGAAGCACTGCTCTCATCTCCAGGACGTTTATGTGCAAATGTATCTCGTGCTCCTGCCACGTGCCTTGGACCATCCTGCCGAGATAATGCCCCCCCCCCCCAATCTGGGAGGCGTCCATAGTCACTGTGGCCATGGGGACGGGCGGAACAAAGGGTTTTCCTACGTTCAAGTTGTTGGTGCACAGCCACCAACGGAGGTCCTGATTGCATTTGTCTGTCATTTGGATTGGATGGGATAGCGGAAGTCTTTGGAGAGACCATTGGACAAAGAGAAGCCACTGAAGAATTCTCATATGTATTCTAGCTAACGCGACCAACATGATAGTAGCTGCCATGGTTCCTAGGAGTTGAAGAATCAGTCTTGCCTTCGCATGTCTCAGAGGCATCAGCGTGAGAATTTGTTGTTGCAACCCTGTGATCCTTTCTGATGGTAGGAATGCTCGCATTTGAATGGTGTCCAGCTCTGCTCCTATAAAGGTGACACGCTGTAAAGGCAACAAGGCAGATCTTTTCCAGTTTATCGTAATGCCTAATTGGTGACATAGACTGATAGTAGTGTCCCTGGTCTGAATTAGTAGATGCCTGGTGGGGGCGGTGAGGAGCCAGTCGTCCAGGTACGGAAACACCTGGAATCCTCGACGTCTCAAGTGAGCACTCACCACTGCCATACACTTGGTGAACACCCTGGGGGCTGTGGTGAGACCAAAGGGCAGGGCTCGAAACTGGAAATGTCTGGCTCCCAGCCGGAAGTGTAGATGACACCTGGATGCACTGTCCATTTTGATATGGTAGTAAGCATCCTTCAGGTCGATGGAGCACATCCATACTTCCTTTCCCAACAATGGGAGAAGAGATTGTGGGGTGACCATACGGAATTTGGACTTGTGTACGTAATGGTCGAGTTGACGGAGATCTAGTATGGGTCTCAGGTCCCCTGTTCTTTTCGGCACCAAAAAGAATCTTGAGTAAGTCCCTAATCCGATCTGGTCTGAGGGGACTGGTTGGATGACTCCTTTTTCTAGCAGCTGAGATACCTCTGAGGCTGCTTGATCCCTTTGACTGGGTGGAACGTCTGGGATCCTTCTGATGGGAGGGGGTACTGAACAGAATGGAATGGTGTAACCTCCGGAAATTATCCTTAATACCCATCGGTCCTGAGTGATGTTTTTCCAGGCTTCCGGATACAAGGAAATTCGACCCCCGACTGGCTCTGGATAAGCACAGTCAGGCACACCCTCAGGAATGAGAGTATGGGGAGCCATGAAAAGAGTTGCGGTCCCCAGAACTGCGGGGGCCCCCTCTGCCTCTGGGGTGACATCTCCCTGAATAACTCCCCCCTCCCCTGCCTCGGGAGGGGGTTTCACCCTGTGCGGCAGGAAAAAAACCTTTGTGATTTCTTGAACCACATCTTTCGCCCTCGCTGATCCTTGGGATAAGGCCTAGATGGGAGGGAAAAACGGACCCCTACAGCAGACAGGGTCTTTCCCTCTTGCTCGCACCTGGTGAGGGTGTCTTTCACTTTGGTCCCAAACAAGGAGGAACCATCAAAAGGGGCATCAGTGAAGGAAGACTTGAAGGCCTCCGCAAAGTGACACAGGCGCAGCCAGGCTTGCCTTCTAAGGGCTACACCTGAGCTGGCCACCCTACTCGCTCCCTCGGCCGCATACGAAATGAGTCGCATGGACGAGTTTGCGATGGAGTTGAGGGTAGAAACCTGTGCATTGAGTGTCTGAGCCACCGCTTCAGGTATGTTACCCGCAAGAGTATCTCCCAACTCCTTAAGGAGATCTCTCTGGAGCCGAGTGAAATGAGATAAGTAGTTCAGCGACCTTAAGGTGAAGGTGGCTGAAGACAAGGTACGCTTCCCATACCGGTCTATAGTCCTAGACTCCTTGTTAGGAGGATGGACCGAAGAGGAAGAGACAGAAACTTACTTCTGGGTGGCTGCCGCCGCCACCACCATGGCATCCACCGGGACTCCCTTTGTCAGAAATTCTTTTCCATGAGGGGCGGAGATAAATTTGTTGGAGCGCCGAGGTACTGGCTCCACAGAATCAGGGTTTTCCCACACCCTTCGACAAATAAGGTCAAGAAGTTCATCGAAGGGTGGAGACACCCAGGAGGCGGAAGGTTGAGAGCCAAAAGCCTTAAGGAATACTGACTCCTCCTCGGAAGGGGTTTTGGAAGGCCATTCTCCTCTTTGTTTCAGTATCTCCAGGATACTGGAGAAGGAAACAATCAGAGGAAGACTTGGGGGACCCTTCCGATTCCTCGAGGTCAGTATCGGAAGTGAGAGACTCATCCTGGGAGTCTATGTGCTTCCTCTTGCACAATTTCTTTCTGGGAGGTTCCTCAGGCACAGGCTCTGAGGGACCTTGAGAAAGTGGGGGACCACTCGTGGGGGTATCCTTAGGGCCTGGTGCCCTGCTGTCTAAGGATAGGTGGGTGTCAGAAGCTCTCGCCGGAGTGGTGGGGGATGGAATGACCGACCCGAGTGACGTAGCTGACGACCTGGCCAGCGCGCTCCGCATGGCCTCGAAGGCGGGTGCCCCCCCCAAGTCTGAGGACCGACTGGCCTCCAAGGCCATGACCGGGGTCCCCCTAGCCGATGCACCGAGTGGGAGACTCGGAACCGAAAGATGTCCTGAGGCATCCCCTTTGGGCCCAACCGAGGAGACCCGAGTCTCGAACCCTGTGGATGGAACCGACATGGTCGGAGCAGAGGTTGGCACCGATAAACCCAGAGGGGGTATTGGAGCCAGCGCAGGAACATCACTTGGAGCGGAACATACCGGCTCCAACAGCAAGGATGTGCTCGGAGGAGGAATCGATGAAACAACCATAGGAATTGGCTCCGGAGTCGACTGGGTCAGAGCCGAAAACAATTTAGCCAACACCGGCGACTGCAGGAGCCTCTGCACCACCCTATCCACATCCAAATCGGAAAGCCTGGAGGATTTGGAGGAGATGGATGGAGACGGAGACCTCTTATCTGGTGAACAATGCCTCACACTCGGCGACTGGCTCCGAATAGGTTCGAGAATGATCGGAGCGGACGCTGATTCACTTAATACAGACACCTCCTGCGGCCCCGAAGATGGTGGAGCTGAGGAAGCAGTATCCAATATGGTAATTTTCTCCGGAGGCTCTGAAGATGTTGATGGAGCCGGATAACTTTTCTTGGACTTGGAGAACTTAGATTTCGACTGGGAGCTGGGAATCAAATCTATAGCCTCCTCGAAAGATGGTTTAAGCAGTCCCTTTAAAATCAATCTGTTTTTCCTCTCTTGGAGCACCCTAGGACTGAAGGCGTGGCAAAAAACTACACGACTCCTGTAAATGGATGGCTCCAAGACAGTAAACACAGAGTGTCCATCCGTGATGGACATTTTATATCCGCACTTTGAACACTTTTTAAATCCGGAAGGCTTATGTTCTTTCTGATACTTAGACATATCCAAAGAATTAACCAAGACGAGGTCCTTATCGGCAGAAACAGCTCCAACACTCTAAATCTCTAGCTGGCTTAACGGTTAGATTGGACCAGCTTAACACTCGTATTGACGGCATACAGGCTGTCATACGCTCGTCTGGAGCGGGAACTTCCGGTGTGGGGAACTCTATCGGTATGAGTCAAGCAAGTACTGACGACTGGATTCCTGCAGGTCAACCAGAACAGCAATGTTTACCTACTAATACCAATTTGGGGTTAGGCAATACCCCGGACGGTGTTTTTTCATTCTCTGATGACAGACAGGGAGTTGGAGAAACGGTATTGAGAACTGCCAGCTACGCCGGAGTTGTCAAAGTTAAGGAGATTTAGAGTGTTGGAGCTGTTTCTGCCGACAAGGACCTCGTCTTGGTTATTTGGCTGGTTTCTTTCTATTTTTTATTGGTTTATATCCAAAGAATTAACGACTTCCAATGGGTGCAAAGCACACAGAGTAACTACAGTTAACAATTACCAAAAAGGGCGGGAAGCCCACTACTTAGACAGCAGACAGTACCACAGAGAAGAGCGAAGCTCTAAACCAACAAACAATAACAATGAGAACACAGAGAGAGAACCTCTAACTTAAACGGTTCTCAAAAAAGAATATACAATAAGAAACAGACGAACTACTCACTAAGGGAGGACTAGGTCCTCTAACTAAAACGGGCCTAGCCCGTGGGAACTGTTAGGGATACCACAAAAAACACAACTAACACACAAACACAACTACCGCAGCAAGAATAGCTATTAAAATAGCTTTTGAAGTAAGAAGCAACCAATTTCTCAAGAGAAATAAGTCAAAAAGAGTACTTAGCCAGAGCCAAGTGAGACCAAGTCCGAGCTCTACAAGCGGCAAACGAGATCTGGGGATGCGAAGCAGTGTACTATGGGATACCCTCTTAGCCCAGCCAATGAGAGACTTTTGAGCTAGTAAATAGGCAGAGTCAGAGCCGATATTCGGCTCCGAACCCATGGGTAAGAATGTAGGCGAGATAGGACTACATAACATGCAGAGTTCAATTTCACTAGCCACACCCAGGCCTGATTACTGCCAGACCTACTGACTCAAGAGATTGCTTAAATAGAACCTGTCACACAGTGAAGCACGCCAAAAGAACCCAAAAAGGAAGACATCATGCCATGATCTAAAGAAATTCCGGAACAGATGAGAAACAAAGTAAATGACATCTATCAGTCTGGAAAAGGTTACAAAGCCACTAAAGCTTTGGGACTCCAGCGAACCATGGTGAGAGCCCACTATACACAAATGGAGAAAACATGGAACAGTGATGAACCTTCCCAGGAGTGGCCGGCCTACAAAAATGACTCCAAGAGCACAGCAACGACTCATCCAAGAGGTCACAAAAGAACCCAGAACAACATCTAAAGAACTGCAGGCCTCACTTGCCTCAGTTAAGGTCACTGTTCATGACTCAACCATAAGAAAGAGACTGGGCAAAAATGGTATGCATGGCAGAGTTCCACGGTGAAAATCACTGCTGAGCAAAAAGAACATAAAAGCTCGTCTCACTTTTGCCAAAAAACATCTTGATGATCCCCAAGACTTTTGGGAAAATATTCTGTGGACTGACGAAACAAAAGCTGAACTTTTTGGGAGGTGTGCGTCCCATTACATCTGGCGTAAAAGTCACACAACATTTCAGAAAAAGAATATCATGCCAACAGTCAAACATGGTGGTGGTAGTGTGATGGTCTGAGGCTGCTTTGCTGCTTCTGGACCTGGACGACTTGCTGTGGTTGATGGAACCATGAATTCTGCTCTCTACCAAAAAATCCTGAAGGAGAATGCCTGGCCATCAGTTCGTGACCTCAAGCTGAAGCGTACTTGGGTTCTGCACCAGGACAATGATCCAAAACACACCAGCAAGTCCACCTCTGAATGGCTTAAAAAAAAAAATGAAGGTTTTGGAGTGGCCTAGTCAAAGTCCGGACGTGAATCCAATTGAGATGCTGGGGCATGACCTTAAAAAGGCGGTTCATGCTCGGAAACCCTGCAATATGGCTGAATTAAAACAATTCTGCAAACAAGAGTGGGACAAAATTCCTCAACAGCGATGTGAAAGACTCATTGCCAGTTATCGCAAATGCTTGATTGGAGTTGTTGCTGCTAAGGGTGGCACAACCAGTTATTAGGTTTAGAGGGCAATTACTTTTTCACATAGGGGCATGTAGGTTTAGATAGTGTTTTTTCCTTAATAAATAAAATCATCACTTAAAAACTGCATTTTGTGTTTACTTGGGTTATCTTTATCTAATATTTACATTTGTTTGATGATAATGGTTAAGGTGTTTGCCTTACAAACACAAAGTGCAGGCAGTTAGCTTAGTACTAACCTATGAATCCTATGAATCCTATGAAACATTTAAGTGTGACAAACATGCAAAAAATAAGTAATCAGGAAGGGGGCAAATACTTTTTCAGTGCACTGTAGGGGAAATTTCAATACCAAGGGACTAAATTTATACAGTGATCTGTGAAGGATGTGGGCAGTATTATGTAGGTAAAATTGGAGAGATGACTAAAAAAGAGAATATATGAACATTTGTATGCAATACAGAAGGCAAATACTAACAATGCACTGTTTAGACATACCATCGAATGCCTCAAGTATACTGGATTTAAATTTGGAATTTTAGAGGTTTTACCTGTTGACCCTAGAGGGGGATGGTGGGAACTACTAGAAATAAAAGAATTCCAATGGCAAATAAGATTAAATGCTGTTCAGCCCCCACGTTTTAAATGAAAACATTTCCATACTTCCCTATTCTAAAGAAGAGAGCATTAGAATTGTGATTTCTCAAGTTGTTAGTTAGAACAGGCATTAGGGGCTAATTAAATATTTATTGAAGAAGTAAGGGTATGGTATATTTCCCTACCATTTTCTTGATTCCCTGACATGGCTTTAAAATTTATTGTTTCTGTTTGAAATTGAGCCTTATATGCTCACATTTATATTTTTAGTAGTCACATACAAGTATAAAATTTTATTAATGGTACATGTGTAAACCTTATATTTTAGAATGTGTTCAATATTCAAATTAACATACAGTTTTATTTTTCAATAGGTGTACGTATGTATATTTAATTCTATTGGCATGATATGCAGGAATTGTTTTGGGTATATAAAAGTAACATGACACTCTTATTTTAAAGTTTTTATAGCAGCATATGCAGCATATATCTTTAAAAGTTGATGAGTTGACAATATTAGTTAATTGGGAAGGGTTTATAAGGAAGTTGTATTCATACTATGTTTGTTCTGATGAAGTCCCAGTATTAAGTGTGGAGGGGCGAAAACACTTGACAGAGTGGATTACAATACAATTTCTTGGATTTTATGACTACAGTGCATTTTTGAACTCACACGTGTGAAGGTCTCAAACCGAGTTTTTTTTTCTTTACGATTACATGTGTGACAGATAGGGCATGTCTGCAAAAGACCTGGAATAAACTGACCATTTGGACACAGACGAATAATTTGCTGATAAATACAACAAAAACTTAGCATATCAGATTTGGGAGACATAAACTGAAAGGTGAATATTTAATACAGCACACAGTGACTGAAAGTGTAGATTCATTTAAGGACCAGGGTATATGGGTAGATCTCAGCTTTGAGTTTTTCTAATCATATCAACCAATTGGTTAATGAAAAAAGATGTACAAGGTCTAGGAAATCAGAAATGATGAAGTCATTGTTTGTTACTTATATTAGACTCAAACTTGAGTATGGAATAACAATATGGGAACCTTATAAGAAAATGAGCATGGATAAACTGGAAAGATTACAGCAAAAATATACCAAGGGCATCCATGGATGTGAAAATGTAAGTTATTATGAAAGTCTAAAATATCTGAATTCTACATATGGATATTTAAGAGGAGACCTTACTCAGGTATATAGGGCATTTAGAGACAACTACCCCTGGGAATGTTTGGGGTTTTCAAAAAGTAGTAGAGAATAATCAGACAACCTATGTAGAAGATTCTACAGGACAGAGAAGTATACTAATTGGTTCTCTGACAGAGCAGCTGAGCATGGAATAGACTACCAAATTACATTAAAGCAAGCACTTGCTTAGATATCTTTAAGAAAAGCAGGGACACTTATTATGGGAACAGCTGGCAGGCTAGAAAGGCATTAATGCCCATGCCTGAAATATCTGTATATATGCATACTTTTGAGGCAACCAGAATATTGGACAACTGAATCATATCACTCATATGTGTTTCTGACTCCTCCTTAAAGTGTTTCTTTCTAGGGATAATGTCAGAAGATGAGGATAAAGCTGAAAACATGTTTCTTAGGTTTTTCTGTGTAAGGTTAACAGTCTATACAAAACATACAGTAGTTGTAAAAAAAATTCTTAATGGAGGTTTTTTGTACCACAGGAGCGCTGACCCTATTTATGCCCTGACAAATGTTCAACATCAGCAAACAACTACATTCTCACCTGAAAATATTTATACAACAGCAAGTGGGAATAAAAAGGATAAGGAGGTTCTGCAATGAAGTACTTATCTGCCCTGATCTGTAAAATAGGCAGAACCTCACCGAACTATGGACAGCAATGCGCAGACAGATAAATTATAAAAAGCAGTAATAAAAAATAGCTAGTTTGGAAGCCAGGAGGGAAAAAAATGATAAAGATCTAGAAGGCTTTGTTTAACATTATTTTAAAAGGAGGAGAAGCGCCAACACCCTGGAAGAAAGCAGTGGTGGCTGTAATACCTAAAGAGGGTAAAGGTCACAGATCCAGCTTCATACAAGTCCATTTCAATTCTAAACCACGACTATAAAGTGGTTATGTCTAGAATGGCTAAAGGAATGGCAAAGGTGATGCCAAAATTGATAGATATGGATCAATACTGTTTTGTGGAGAGGCAGCAAATATCTGACAACATTAATAGAGCAATGATGATCCAGAGGAAAGCAGAATGTAAGAAAATATCACTGTTGTTGGGAGATCTTGATGCAGAGAAAGCATTCAACAGAGTAAGCTGGGATTTTATGAGCAGGGTAATGAAAGCATATACATTCCCTGAAAAAATTAGAAGTTTACCAGAACACTGTGTAAAACGAGCACCAAAGGAAACTGGGAAAACAAAAAATGTCGTCGTAGTGGTGTAATGGCATGCAATTAAAATCCAAGTGACAACCGGGTAAAAATAACCCCAGGGTTCTGATGAAGTCCTGATTGATAGGACAAAAGCTCTTGACCTTTTTTTTGTGGATATAACATATTAAAGGAATTATTTTTACCTAGTTGTCACTTGGATTTTAATTGCACAGCATTACACCACTATGAGAAAATTAAAAGGTTGATAAGGAGGACATATGAGGGATCGGAGGTGAAAATTAAAGCAGGTCGGGTCCTCTCTAAGTTCTGTTTGAGCAGAGGAACCAGGCAAGGGTTCATAGGTTGATACTAGGCTATCTGCCCTAGGGCATTTATAAGCCTAGCCAGAGTGTGTTTGGCTTTCGCCACCCTTTTAGATTAGTTGACTGTGCCTCTGTATAGTAGGTCACAGAAGGTAGCCCTTTTAAGGTTAGTTTACTGTACCTCTGTCAAGCAGGGATACAGAAGAGATCCCAGGGGTAAACTTACGATCTCCCATCCACTCGTCAAGATTTCTCTTGAAGAGGGTCAATGAGGGGCTCTGCCTAACATGGATTGGGATTTTGTTCCAGAGTGAGGGGAGCCTCTGGGATATGAATCTGTCCCTCCAGCATGTCTTATTTATTTCTGTGCTGAGGTTTCAAGTCCCTGGAGCGTGTAGCTCTAAGGGATTTGGATTTCCTGAGGTGAAGCATGTCCATTAATTCTGGGTTGGACATGGTTTTATACGTCAGACACAGATTGCCTCTGAGTAGGCGGTACGCAACTGAGTAGCGCTGGAGTTTCTTTAGCCGAACTGCATAGAGCATCTGTTTGAGCCCCTTGATCCTCTTGGTGAGGTACTTTTGGGGTCTTTCCAGTTGCTGCAGGTGTCGGGTAAGGTACATCCCAAATGGGGCATTGTATTCAATTATGGGCCTGATAAGTGATGAGTAGAAGGGCACAATGACCTCTCTTGATCTAGATGTGAACCCTTTCGTGATAAAGTAGGCTATATAGAAGGTCTTTCTAACCACTTTGGCAACATGATTGTCAAAGGAGAGATTGCTATCTACTTGGGTCCCCAAGTCCCTAACTACTTCTTCCGTACTTAATGGATTACCACCTATGTGGTAATTTGTGGGCAGTTTGTTTTTTCCAAAGGGGATGACTATGCACTTTTTGGCATTTAGCTTTAGGCCATGGCTCTGGCACCAGTTCTCCGTCTCTGAGACCCTTTTGGAGGATGCTTGTGTCAGCCGGAGAGTCGATTATGGCACCCAGTTTGCAGTCATCTGCGAACTTGGTCAGCCATAGTCAACCTGTGTTAGCCTGTACCTCGAAGAAATATATACCGAACAAGAGAGGTCCCAGGACTGAGCCTAGTGGGATGCCACTTGTAACTTGTTTAGAGTCTGACATGGCACCTGCTACTCTGACCATGTGGGTTCTATCCCTGAGCTAGTTTGCAACCCATCTTGTGACATAGGGGTTGATATTTAAGCTGGTGAGCTTATATATGATGCCAGAGTGGGGTACTGTGTCGAAGGCTTTTGCGAGGTCCAGGTAGGCTGTGTGGACTACCTTCCCTTCATCTATGGCTTTGGTAACTGTTTCAAAGAAGTCGACCAGGTTCAACAGGCAAGATCTGCCCTTAAACAAAGCCGAACAGGGTAGGATCCAGTGTCTGGAGGTTCCCAATGTCTTTGTTTATGATTTCCAAGATGATACGTTCCATAGCTTTGCAGACCAGGCTAGTCAGGCTTATAGGGCGATAGTTTCCAGGGTCTGTTGTGGCACCACCTTTGTGGAGTGGGACCACTGTTGCTGTACGCCATTCCTTGGGTACATATCTTGTAGTAAGGCTGAGATTGAACAGTGACTTAATATGAGAGTTCAGTTCTTCTTGAAGCTCGTGTAAGATGCATCTCGGGACACCGTCTGGTCCCACTGATGCTGTGTTTTTTGCTTTGGAGAGGGCAGCTCTCACCTGTGCATCTGTGATCTCAGGAAGGCTACACTCTGTTGGGATAGACATTTGTTCTTTTGGGGGGGAAGGGGGGGAGTTTGCACTGAACCTTTCTGCCACGATGTTGGCAATGTCTGTGGGTTCAGTGTATTTTTTGTCATTTTGCACTAGCTCAGAGCATATCTGGGAGTTGCCTCCCAGGTTTCTGACATAACTAAAGAAGGCCTTGTGATTATCCTTAGTGTCCTGTGCAATTTTTCTTTCGAAGCTGGCCTTAGATGATTTTATGAGGGATCGTAGTTTCTTGCTAGTACTGATCAGAGACGCCTTCCCTTTTTGGGATTTTGCTCTATCATGTAGCTTTCTCCTTCTGTTGTATAGCCTATTTATGGCCGGGGTCCACCAGACAGGTCTCCTGCCCTTGGAGGAGTAAGTCTTGGTTTTATTTGGGATAGCATGCTCCATGCATTCCTGTAGGTGTCCACAGAATGCTTTTGTAAAGGATTCTGCATTTTGGGCCATATTTTCCACTGGCCCGGGGGCTTTGAAGGATTTCACCTCGGTTTTTAGAAGTGTGAAGTTTGCTTTTGAGAAGTTCTTCACCGTGGTTTCTTTGGCTGGGGGTGGGGACGGAATATGGATGTCCAGTGAGATTTGTTTATGGTCTGATTTTACCAATGAGGGGTATACGTCTGGTGTGGAACATAGAGACCCCATGTTGGTGATGACCAGATCCAATATGTTTTCCCCTCTTGTGGGTGTGGTGACCAGTTGTTCCATAGCATTTGAGTTTATAAATTTTAGGAAACGTTGGGCGAGGGTGTTTGGGCTTGAGTAGTTTTTCCAATCAATGCTTGGGTAGTTGAAGTCACCCAATATAATGGTGTTTGGAGAGACCTTCATATTCTCCAGTGTTTTCAGGAAAGCAGAGTGAGGTTCCTGTGTTTGGGAGGGAGGTCTGTAGCAAGCTACAAACTGAAAGGTAGTTTTGCCCACTGTTAGTTGCACATGGATGGTCTCCGATGCTTCGTGCAGTGCCACTAACCTGGAGGTTTGGGTATCTTTGATAAATATGGATACTCCCTCTCTCCTTTTGTGGTTCGGTCCGAGTTTTGGGGCCGAAAAGCATGGTATGAAGTGTAACCTGTTAGTGCTGGGGTGCTCTCGGGAGCCTTGAACCAGGTTTCTGTTACTCCACAGATGTTTTCTTTCACCTTTGCTATATGTGTTATTTAGAACTACTGGCAAAGAAAATATGGGACTCCGAAATTCAATGATATAACTGGTATGGCAGTCAAAAAAAGCTGACTTTATTTGCACAAATTATTTTATACCTGATGAAACCAGAAAAGGACATTTCAGTGTTGTGGAACATCTGAGACAGTTTCAAGTCTTTTGAGGATACAAAAATAATGAAGACAAAACAAAGGCAATAGCTGTAAACTATGTACCCACACACAAATTGGTTCAGTAGTAGCCATATTTATAGGGCATGAAAAAATTAAGTATTTGGGAGCAAATGGATTAAAAAGCATTCTATTATGGCAGCTAAGGATATGTGAGAGGAAACTAAACAAAAGATATCACAAAAACTTGAGAAATTTGAAGCTCTGTTTTATTGACACAGGCAGCGAGATACAAGCAATCAACATGTTTTTAGCCCTCTTAGTTTTATACACAGGTCATGCATATTTTTTTATCAACCAGAGGAGGAAAAAGAAGTTATGTACTCACCATAACGTTCCATCCGAGTAGGTACTTCATTTGTCTGCAACCTGTGGTATCGCATCCGACTTCGGATCCGAGCCAGCAGCTTACCAAGCTCCAAGATCCGAACTCCTAGCTCCTCCCCCCTACCCATAATCCCCTGCTACCAACCACATTACCTCAGATCGTTTTTTTTTGCCTTACCAACCTGGAAACACGAAAAATCAACTGCAAAGGTGATCAGAAAATCCCGAAAGGTTCGGGGGCTGGCAGGGAGGGTCAATTGCAGACAAATGAAGTACCTACTCAGATGGAACGTTATGGTGAGTACATAGCTTCTTTATCTGAAGTAGTTACTTCATTTGCTCTGCAACCTGTGGGACAGAGTTCCCAGCTACCTTATATGAACCTGGGTGGTCCTTATGGAAGGATATTCTGAAGCACCGCAGAGCCAAAAGAAGCCCTACTTCTCGAAATCACATCTAATTTATAATGAGAAATGAACGTATGAGAAGAGGACCAAGTAGCTGCTGAACATATGTCGTCCACTGGAACCCTAGACCAGAAGGCTGTTGAGGTGGCTACAGATCTTGTAGAATGAGCATGGATACTAACCGGGGCTGGTTTGCCAGAAGACATATACCCCTGAATAATACACTGATGAATCCAATTTGTTACAGTGACTTTGGAAATGGCTTTACCCATTGCTGATTTTGCATACGAGACAAACAACTGGTCCGACTTGCGAAACTCTCTAGTCCTATGCAAGTAGAAACGCAGCTGTCTGTGTACATCCAATTTGTGTAATGTGTATTCTCCCTTGTTCTGAAATATTGGAAAAAACACTGGTAGATTTATCGATTGATTTATATTTGCTTCTGAAGCAACCTTAGGCAAGAAAGACGGGTTAGTCCTGAGGGACACTCTATCTTTGTGAAAGATAAGGTAAGGAGCCTTCATACACAAGGCTTGTAATTCTGAAACCCTTTTGGCTGCAGTAATAGCCACTACGGAGGCTGCTTTCCATGACAAGAACTTCAACGGAATTGAGGCCGAGGTTCGAAGGTGGACTCGTCAAGGCTTGCAAGACTAGAGTGAGATCCCATGGGGGAACCACAGACTTTATCGGTGGATTTAAAAGGAAGATGCCACGTAAGAAGGTTTTGCACAACTTTGTAGATGCTAAGGAACCTATGCCATCACCCACATGAAAATGGGAGATGGCCGTCAATTGCACCTTAACCGTAGAAGCGCTTGCTCCCTGTCGAAAGATTAACGAGAGGAAGTCCAGGATGGTCGGAATAGGGACAGTAAATGGGTCCAAGCCCTTATCTTTGGCCCAAATGGAAAAACGTTTCCATTTACTGTTGTAAAGTTTTCTGGTAGATGGCTTATGAGCCGCAACCAGAATGGCCTTAATGGGAGATGAGATACCCGGAGTCCTAGCCATTAATGGAACTGGATCAGCCAAGCCGCAAGCTTGAGGTTGACCAGGTTCGGTGTTGGGCAATCCGCAGGATGAGAGATCAGTTCTGGACTGGGATCCAGAATCCACGGAGGAGCCACACTGTGAGACCACAGAAAAAGGAACCAGATCTGCCGAGGCCAGAATGGGGCTATGAGAATAACTCTGCTCCCCAACCGACAGGCTTTCTGAATGAATTTCATCATGAGTGGAAGGGGGAGATAAGCATAAAGGAGCCCGGGAGGCCAAGCATGGACCAGAGCATCTCTGGGGGTTTCCCCTCTGGGGGGAATTCTTGCGAAGTACTCGCTGCATTTTGTGTTTAAAGGAGAAGCAAAAAGATCGCAGCGAGGCTGACCCCATTTGTGGAAGATCTGCTTTGCAACAGATGGATTCAGAGACCACTCGTACGGAGTGAGAAGCACCCGACTTAGCTTGTCCGCTAATATGTTGGATCGTCCCGGGATGTGCGTTGCTACCAGCAAACGGTTGGTGGAGATCGCCCATTCCCAAACTCTCATGGCCTCTCGACACAGGGGGTAGGATCTGGTTCCTCCCTGTTTATATACCAGACTACAGACATGTTGTCTGCCTGGATCACAATAGTCCCCAGGGGAAGAAGGTCGTGGAGAGCTTGCAACGCCAAAAGCACCGCCCTCATCTCTAGGACATTGATATGCAATGCGGTCTCTAGGGGAGTCCACGTGCCTTGAACGGATCTGCCTGAACAATGCCCCCACCCCACCCGAGGTGAGAAGCGTCCGTGGTCAACGTGGCTTTGACCGGGGGGATCACAAAAGGCCTCCCTTCTCTGAGTTCCCGCATATGCAACCACCAAAGAAGGGAGTCCCTGCAAACTCTGCTCAGCGGTATCGGCGTGTTCAACGGGTGGAGCAAGAGGGACCATTGGACTTGAAGGGTCCATTGCAATATTCGCTTTCGCAGACAGGCATGGAGGGAAAGACCGATCGCTGCTGCCATAGACCCTAGTGCCCTCAGGACTAACTCCGTTGGAGGAGAAGGACTCCGGAGAAGGGCTAACACCTGATAAGACAAGCTATTCAGTCTGACTGATGTTAGAGTAGCTCGAGAGATTCGAGTATCCAACCTGGCCCCTATGAATTCCAGGGCTTGAGTGGGGCACAGGCAGGACTTCTGCAGGTTTACTGAAATGCCTAGGTTGTAGGCTAGAGTCAGTGCGTAATCTCTCGCTACAGAGAGCTGATGCCTGTTGGTCGCGGTAAGGAGCCAGTCGTCTAGGTACGGGAAGACCTGAATGCCCTGAAGTCTCAGGTGGGCTGCAACCACCGCCATGAGTTTGGTGAACACTCTGGGGGCTGAGGTGAGGCCGAATGGAAGAACCCTGAATTGATAATGACTGGCTCCGAGCCGGAAGCGGAGAAACCTCCTGGATTGTCTGTCCATTAAGATGTGGTAGTACGCATCCTTGAGGTCTATGGAGCACATCCAGTCGTTCTCCCACAGAAGGGGGAGGATAGATTGAAGAGTGACCATCCGGAACTTTTCCTTGGGTATAAACAGGTTCAGAGCGGAAAGTTCTAAAATGGGTCTGAGGTCCCCCGTTTTCTTTGGCACCAAAAAGAACCTTGAGTAATAACCCAATCTGGACTGATCTGGGGGGACGGGCTGGATGGCTCTTTTTCTTAGCAGCTTCAAAATCTCTGAAGCCGCTGCCTCCCTCTGATCGGGTGGGACATCGGGGAGGTGTCTGGTTTTGGGGGGAAGATTTAGGAAAGGAATGAAATAACCACTGGAAATGATACGGAGCACCCATCGATCCGTTGTAAGGGACTCCCAGTTTGACAGGTGCTCCGTCAACCACCCCCCGACTGCCTCCAGGTGAGGGACAGTCGGGCAAGCCCTCAGGGCTGTTGCGCGGGTCTGTCCGAGAAAGGTTCTCTAGACCCGAAATTACGCGGCCCCCCTCTGCCTCTGGGCCGGCGTCCACCTTGTCCTCCTCTGCCTCTAGAGGACGAGTGGTCCACAGCTGGATGGGATTGCTGAGACTTGCGGAACCACAGCTTCTTTTGTCCCCTCTGATTCCTGGAGAAGAATCTTTGGGGACTAGAGAAGCGGAGTCCGACGGCAGACAGCGTCTTCCCGTCCTTTTTGCTTTGGACCAGCGTATCGCGAATGGTCTTGCCGAAAAGAGCAGAACCGTCAAAGGGGGCATTCAGGAAGGACGCCTTGAAGGGATCCGCGAAGTCGCAAAGACGGAGCCAGGCGTGACGTCGTAAGATGACCCCTGCTCCGCTGGCTCTAGCGGCTCCCTCCGAAGCATGAGAGAGGAGCCGCATAGATGTATTGGAGATGGATTTCAGAGTGGCCATTCGTGTCGTAAACACATTCCTGTCTCCGACCGACATGGACTCCGGGGGGGCTGCAGCGTATTCCTTGATCAAGTCTCGCTGTAGCCTAATGGTATGTGCCATATAGTTCAGCGCCCTTATAGAAAAGGTCGCTGAAGCAAACATCCGCTTCCCAATCCAGTCCAACGCTCGAGATTCTTTATCTGGTGGGTGGACCAGAGAACTCTCCTGAGCAAGTTCTTTCTTGGTGGCCGCCGCCACCAACATGGCATCAACAGGGGATCCTTTGGCCCATGATTGCCTATCTGTGGGAGGGCTCAGTATTTTATCGGGACGCCTAGGAATTGGCTCCACGGTGCCGGGCTCCTTCCACACCCTGGTGGTAATTAAGTCCACCAGGGGGTCAGCTGGAGGGGACACCCAGGAAGTAGATGGGCCTACCTCAAATACCTCCAAGAACACGGATTCATCAAGGGAAGGTTTTTGGGCAGACCACCCCCCTCTAATACGCAACATTTCCATGATGTCTCCAAAGGTGACCTTGGGGAACCCTCCCTATCATCTAAGTCCGTGTCGGTGGTAACGGACTCGGGGGAGTCCAGGTGCCTCCTTTTACACTGACGTTTCCGAGGAACCTCCTCGGTGGGGCTATCCGAAGAGGGCTCGTCCACGGGTTGTTGTTCCTCCACAGGAACTAGCTGGAGGGCTTGGGCAGGCTGTCCCGATGGTGGGATGATGGAAGACAGACCCTCATACAGTGGGGGTACGGGTGGATCCGAAGCTCGAACTGGGGATTTGGAGGATCTCGACAGTACCCTCTCCACTACCTCAAAAGCCGAAGGAGAATCACCCTCGCCAGCCTGAGAGCAATCTCCTCGGCTCCGAGGAAGGGATCGGGGTCGGCGCCGAGAGAGAGGTGCGCTCTGAAGCCAACAGCTCCAAAGATACAACAACTCCCTCGGATCCGACACTCAGCCCTCAGCCCCGAGAGCTCAGATCCGACAAGCTCGAGGGCATAGTCGGCGTCGAAGAGACCAGCGCTATCGGCGCCAATTCCCTGGGTCTGAATGGGCACGGATCCAATGACTCCGAGATCCGAAAACGAGTCGGAGAAGGAGTGATCGGGGCAAACATAGGGGCCCCGCACTCCCCCAAGGGAGGGAGGCAAGAGCACCCCCATCTGCATTTGGGTCTGTAAGAACCGACGCATCATCCGATCCATATCCGCTTCGGAGATGCTTTTGGTTGACCTGGAAGAGGTAGTCGAGGCGGGCCGGGAGGGCCGCCTCGACGACCTCGAGGGAGACCGATCTTCCTCCTCCGGCTCCGGCGAGAAGCTAGGCGAACGGAGCAGAGAGGAGAAGGATCCGGAGACCCCCGAAGGAGACTTAGTTATTTTTGCTGGCGGAGCCGAGGGGTGAGACTCGGCCCACCTTTTATGGTATCTATGTCCCTCCTTATCCTTGTGCCTCTTCTCCTTAGTTGAGGAGGCACTAGTTTCCCCAGAGCTCAAACCCGAAGTGGGAGGTTGAGTCCCGGGTTGAGCTGAGGGAACAGAGGGCGCCGAGGCTGCTGAGGCAGCCGGAGCCCGAACGGGAGAGGAAGAAGAAGCTGACTCCTGGGGGAGCTTTCCCGCCAGGATCAGCTTGTTTTTCCTATCCCGAAGTGCCCGGGGGGTTAAAGGCCACACAGATCTGGCAGGCCTCTGAAAGATGGGCTGCCCCCAGGCACAAAACGCACTGAGTGTGGCCATCAGCTGGGGAAAGCTTGTGGCCACACTCAGTACATTTGGAAAAAATGGCCTTAGGCCCTTCCGCCATGTTAAAACACTCACACACACAAACGCTTAAGGGGGGAGGGGGAGTGACAAAAGAAAAACTAACTAACTGTACCAGAAAAAATAAAACTAGCACTAAAAAGGGGTAGAAAAAGGTTTGCTACCACACACACACGATTTTGAAACTTTAGGATTAAGTTAAGATAGAAACAATCTCACCCAGCCACGAGCTCTTCAAAGGGAAAGCTTCTTCAGCCGCGGCAAAAAACGATCTGAGGTAATGTGGTTGGTAGGGGATTATGGGTAGGGGGGGAGGAGCTAGGAGCTCGGATCTTGGTAAGCTGTCGGATCCGATACCACAGGTTGCAGAGCAAATGAAGTAACTACTTCAGATGTTGTGGATAACAATTAATAAAGAGTTGAATGATTTTAACTGGGAGGGGAAGACAGCAAGAGTCAAGTGGGATAAGCCAATTCTTCCAACAGAACAAGGTGGTTTGGGATTACCCGATTTAAAGAGGGATTTCAGAGCTACACAGTTAAGGCTCCTATACATAGCACAAGTAGAAAGATATAATTTAAAGTGGAAATGGATTAGGACAAAATGGGGGGAAGATCAAGAAACAAGGAGTGATCCTTAAGGAGGATAAAAATAACCATAAAGAATAGTACAGTCAAAGCTGAAAATATTCTAAGACCTAAGCCAACATGACAACAGAGAAAAGAGATTCTGCTGATAGGGATGATTGCAATTAGGGATACAGATAAATAGGCAAGAGGGGCTTGGAATTTACTGGAGAAAACTGTCAAAAGAACCAAGGTACCGGGAGCAAACAACTAGAGAGGGAAAGGTAACTGAATGGGAAGAGGCCAAGAATTTATTTGGACTGCAGGCTAGAGACTGTCTTTCCCAGCAAGGATTGATATCAGAGTATAGGCAAAGAGAAAGAAATAGGGGGATCCCTAAATGTAAGACCAGCACTGGTAGAGTTTTTTTTTTAAATAGAATCTAGTGCAGAAGCTGCTGTTAAAAAAGGGTTAATTAGCACAGCATATAAATCATTTTCATGATAACTATAAAAATAAATCAGAGGAGGTTAGAAAGGGTTGGGAAGAGAGACTGGATAAGCAATTCACAAAGAAACAAAGGGGGAATTTATGTATGTCTCCCAAACAGGGAACAAAGTGTAGAAAATTTAGGATCTTTGCTTGGAAGTGCTTACATCGGTATTTTTAGACCCCAACTAGACTCCAAAGAATTTTTCCTCAGGTAGACAGCAAATGTCGGAGGTGTGATGGTGAAGAAAGAGGTAATTTGGGACATAATTTTTGGGAGTGTAATGAGTTGGCAGACTTTAAAAATTCCCTGCAAGTTATTCTAACAGAAATACTGGGTGAGCAAATTAGTATAACTAAGGAAATTATTTTTTGAGCTATAATACAGACTTGGAATTGCCTTGTTGAGTCTAATTATGGTGGCTGCCAAAAATGCATTTATTAGAAAATAGAAACCAAAGTCTAAACTAACTGTACTAGAAGTAGTGAATATAGTGACATATGTAAACCAAATGGAAACAGGATCTTTAGAAAAAGGTAGGAGCAAATTACATAGAAAAATGGAAATTGTGGGAATAATACATGCAGAACAACATTTTGGAGGAGGAATGAGGTTTAAAAGAAGGCAGGATTTGAATTACCTATATAATAACAATGACTGGATAAATATACTATATATAATGTTTGAAACTAAACATATGTCAATATGTTTTCATTTATATAAACGTATGACTGCATATGTCATAAGTGATAATTTAACAAAGATTTTTTCTTTGAAAAATAAAATAAAATAAAAAAATAACTAAACATTCATCAGCAAATAAGATACTTTGGCATGATACATTCATATCCCAATGTATCCCTCCTCTCTGGAACAAACTTCCGCTACATGCCAAGCAGAGTAGTACCCTCGCCACCTTCAAGATAAACACAGATAACTGGATGGGCCCTCCAGGTCTCTTCTGGCCTCTTTTATCTTGCCCTGTTTGAGGTTATAGGGAAATTTTGAATAAGGTTTTTTGCCTAGGCTTGTAATGGCCTGCAGACCAAATGCCTAGTACTTAACCTATGAACATATAAAGATCTAATGTTGTGAGAGCTGACTCCAGTTTGACACAAAATATGTCCTGATGCTCCAGGAAGGGTTATCCTCCCATTCCTAGTGGAAGAAGGGTGCTCAGCTGAGTCAGCTCTGTGAGCTGTGCCAGACACACTGATTTCCTGTGGTGGAAATCCCAGTAGTGCCAGACATCCTGGCCTCCAGCGGTGGAAGCCCCAGTACTCAATTATAATGTACTACAAAGCTAAATAAAGAACTTAAATTATGGTCTGGGCCATACAAACCAAGGCCTTTGTTTCACTATGATATACTAGCATACTTCAAATAATACTAAAGGGACTCATATATTAAAATGTCTATTTACTTACCCGCACGTATTTATTTTCTTATCTATTACATTGGGAAAATAGTTTGCTATGACTAAAACTGAGTACCTTCTTAGTTTTACAATTTTTTTTCATGCAGCTCTCACCAAATACTTTGTGTGTGCTGTGAAAGTGGTTTCCTTGTTAGGGAAAAACTATTTCACACCTTCACCATATGGACTTGTTCAGATATGAATCTCAATGACTCCTCCTATATACGATCTATATTTCAGTGCTGACCAATTACTGAATTATGAAGGAAGAGTTTTGTGCTTCCAGTTAATTGTGTTTTCCTCTTCTGGTTAACAAAGGTGATCTTCTCGTTTGTGATTTAGAAAAAATACAGACTCTGAAAATGTGGTGGCTGTATTACACCCTTGCTTTCAATTATGTTATTTACTAAGTGGTGAAGCTAGCTTGGCAATGTCAAAATAAGGGAGCCACTATATTCTTTCTATATTTAACTTGGCATTCATTATTTTATAATTTACCAACAGCTACCACACAAAGTCACTAGAGTCAATGTATGGGCTTCTTTAAAAGAAGACAAGATAGGGTGACTGCTATTGACACTTAACATTTTTCCGACTTTTTCCACCTCTCGCTAACAGGAAAACTGCTCTGTACTGTACTTTCTTTTCCTATTTAACTCTTCTTGTACAGCTGTATTAGCTTGTCTTACTGTTCTGATGCACTTCTGAAGTTACAGTTAATCTACTGCAACAGTAGTATGGCCTCAAAACCTTACATACAGAAGAAGCCTGACCAACCTATACATATAATTTATTGTGGTTCTTTTTAAGATTGCTGTCAGGAACATATGATCTTAATTTCTTCACAACTGAAGACTCCCCCAAAAAAACATATGTTTAATTTACCGTTCTGGTTCCTCTTTCAACTAATTAAGAACTTGAAAACAATTGATCTTAGTTAGGTTTCTGATCCCCCAAGAAAGCAGATTCCCCCCTGCATTATCCAATGGACATAATTTTAACCTGCTTATGTTCTTTCTGGAGGAAGGTGTTCTATGTAAGTAACCTTGCCTCAGCTAATTTCAGTTAAATACACAGATTTCACCTGCCTACTTCACAAAAAAGATGAGCTGTTCTTTTTATAGATGGCCTAGCATTGCTGTACCAATATTGGGGTGAATGAGGCAACTGTTCTGGGTGACAATTTCTGGGGGACACTGAATGTTTAAACAAAAAATGACACACAGCTTGCAAATCTAGACACTGTCAAAATGCCTTTTTTAAAAAGCTGCTAAACTACCTTTAAATAAAACAGTTTAAAAGCAGTCTGCAGTGATCACAACTGTCACTGCTTAATGATGCACTGTTTTTTAAAAGTTTGACAGTTTGCAGTCTGTCATTAAGTGATTGCTACTGCAACTGTTTATGGGTGTGATACAAATGGGTATACTGCCTAAGGCACAAACTTACATTGTTAAATCACTGTGGTCAAGTACAGTCACTCAAACATGACCTATTAATGTTGCTCATTAAAAGAAATTACTTCTCACAACAGTGTTACTTGTTGCAATAGCTACATAATGCCATAATGAGAATCCCTGTGCCTCCCAAGTTATTTCCCCAAGGCAATCAAGTGGGTCCCATTATGATACAGCTAAAGACATTACAGGGCTGGAGACATTCCAAACATGTACTGGTTTTGGACTTCTTTTTTTCTTGCTATTATTCATACCACACTAACTCCTTTGTACAGGATTTAACCAGATACTACTTTTAGTCTGTAAAACGTTCTTGGGATGGTTAGATCTGCACATTCTCATCCTTGATCACAGCTGAAATCCCCACAGTGTGTAATACACCTGAAGGATAATTAATGAATTAATATTGATAACCTAAATGACAAAGACAGAGACACTGTAATTCAAACATTTGCTTAGAGAGTTGCAAATCAATACATGGTCCTCTCAAGAGATGCACATTGCTGCACAACATGAAAAGATGTTCAAATGAAAGAAATGCTTATTTTGTTACTTTAATGAAGTGAGTCAAGCAAGCTGCGATATAGCCCTATTTTTCCACAGGTCATGTAATTGATCAGAAAAGCTTATCAGTATGGATAGAGAAAGATTTGTTTTAGTTAAGAGCTCCACCTGTGGCTTGACCACTCAACCCTGGCTCATGGTATGGCCCCATCGGTATTGCTATCCTTCATACACTAGACACCTGCAACAACTGGAGAGGCCGCAGAAGTACCTCACAAAGAGGATCCTAGCCCTAAAACACTTGCCCTGCATGGACAGACTCAAAAAACTCCAACTATTCTCTGTCTTATATCGACTACTTAGAGACTATCTGTCCTTGACTTACAAAGCCATGTCTGACCCAGCTCTGTTAGAAATGCTACATCTAAAGAAATCCCAATCCCTCCACACCACACATTCCAGAGACCTCAACCTCATTACCACAATTAACAGAACATACTGGAGAGACAGGTTCATAACCCAGAGACTGCCTATGCTATGGAACAAACTTCCCATACATGTCAAGCAGTGCACCTTGCTGACCCTCTGCAAGAGAAATCTTGATGAGTGGATGGGAAACAGAAAATTCACCCCGGGTATAACACCAGTGGCTCTACTCGACAGAAGCACTGGGAACTAAGGTCGGGTGGCTCTATGCCAGGGTAATCCTATGGCTAGGCTTGTAAAGGCCCCAGGGCCATTAGCCTAGTACACACCTATAAACCTATGAACCTATAACAAAGCCTGAACTAATGCTTTACAAAGGGGATAGCAATCAGTTATTTATTTGTCCTTTGGTAACCAGTAAAGTCCGACTGAGCTAATGGCCAGTTTCAGCACAGGCCCTGGGAGAAAAGCTCCACAACAGATTCAAAACCATTTAACCAACAGTTGATGATTGATTATACAGAAGGGGAGGAAGGCTTTGCAACAGATTAAATATTTTGCAATAAGTCAGGTAGAAAGGCACCAAACACACACACAACATTTTACAATAGCTGATAAGTAATTATATACAAAGGGAGAAAAATCCCACAAAAGATAAAAAGTACAGTTGTGTACACTTACCATAAATGTAGATGTAAGAGTGTATTCACTGTTGCAGTCATCACTTTTGGGTTATTTGCTTGCAGTAGCCCTCAGTCGGCCTGATTAACAAAGTCTTGGGTCCTGCGTCAGTTGCTGTCCCTTCCTCCATGACGTCAGGTCGTCAGGGGTATAGAACATGCAGCCGACACCATTACATCAGTTTTTCTTGCCACAGATGTCAGGTGCCCCCTTAATGGGAAGCAATTAAATCTATAAATATACAAGGTTATACCTCCAACAAAAAAGCAAATACACCAAAAAGCTTTTGAAGATAGTAAAGGAAGTAGAGGTATATCCAAAAAAAGAAAAAGAAGGGGGCTGGAGAGAGGGTAACCAGGACTGCAACAGTGAACACACTCAAACATCTACATTTATGGTAAGTGTACACAACTGTACTATGTTCTTCGTGTTTCACTGTTGCAGTCATCAATTTTGGGTAGATTCCCAAAGCTAAGGATGGGAGGAGGAATTTAAATAGAATTAGGACCAGCTAAAAGGTCCTGCAAGACTGCAGTGGCAAAGCCAGCTCTGGATTTAGAGAAAACTGGCAGATGGTAATGCTTGGTGAAAGTATGTACAAAACTCCAAGTAGCAGCTTCTAGGATGTCCCTTGTAGGGACGCCTATGAGAAAGGCTGTACAAGTAGATGCAGCCCTGGTAGAATGGGGTCTGATCCCCTGTGGGATAGGTTTTCCATGGTGTTTGTAGCAAAAAAGAATGCAATGGCCTATCCATGTGGAAATGGTTTGCTTTGAAATAGCCTTCCCCTCTGCCCCTGCAGCAAATGCCACCAGCAATTGATCAGATTTTCCTTTGAGGTTTAGTTCTGTCCAAGTAGAATCTAAGTTGTCTGTGCATGTCTAAGGAGTGCAGAATCTGTTCCCTTTTGTTCTGTGGATTAGAAAAGAAGGTTGGCAAATGTATGGACTAATTAAGGGCCACAATGGATACTACCTTGGGAATGAAGGAGGGATTAGTCTTGAGGGACACCCTCTCTGCATGAAAGACGATGAAAGGCTCCACTGCCATGACGGCCTGTAATTCAGATACCCTTCTTGCTGAAGTGATTGCTAAAAGGAAAGCTGTTTTCCAAGAAAGGAATTTTAAGTCCGCCGTGGCAGCTGGCTCGAAAGGAGGAAGGGTGAGCTTTTCCAATACAAAGCTGAGGTCCCAGGCTGGAGTTGGAGCTCTCATGGGTGGTCATAGATTTTTAGCTCCTCTGAAGAAATGCGTAAGCAGTGGATGAGAGACGAGGGGTGGTTTTGTGTTATAATGAGCCGAGATGGCTGAGGCGTGAATTTTGATGTCGGAGAAAGACAGGCCTTTATGAAGCATCTCAGTTAAGTATTGTAAGATCTGAGGTAAATTGGGCACTGTTGTGCTCATCCCTTGAGATTGGTTCCAGGCACAGAATCTTTTCCATTTTTCAGCATAAGACTTTTTGGTACTAGTCCTCCTTGCCTCTAAAATGATATCCATCACTGGTTTACTAAGGGATGGTAAAGGAGAAATAATGTAATTAGCTAGGCTGCTAGATTCAGTGTTTGAAGTTGAGGATGCAGAATTTGGTTCGCCTGCTGAGACAATTGAGTAGGAGTCTGAGGCAGGTGCCATGGGGCCCACAGTAACACACTGCGCAAGAGGGGGTACTAGTGTTGGCGTGGCCGTCTGGTGCAATCAAAATCGTCCTTGTTTGATCTTTAGTAGTACTTTGGAGAGCAGAGGCAGAGAAGGAAAGGCATAAACTTTCTAAGCTTGTTTGTGGGGAGCCCTTATGCAGAATTTGTCCAACTGATAGTTTTGGGGGGAGGCAAACAGATCTATATCTGAGCTCCCCCATTTGCTTGTCAACATGTTGAAAATCCTTGGTTCCAGTTTCCACTCGTGTGGGTCCATGAGGTTTCTGCTTAGTTCGTCTACCAGTGTATTTAGTTTTCCTGGCAGGAATTGAGCTTGTAAATGTACCTTATAGCTCAGAGCGTGTTCGACAATGCCATGGCTAGTCTGCAGAGGGGGTAAAAATGTTTACCCCCCCTGCTTGTTTATGTGGTGCTGTCCATCTTTATCATTATTTGTCCTGGAAGAATGTGGTCATTGAAGGCTGTCAGAGCATTCTGTACAGCTAACATTTCATTTTGATTGATATGCAGGTGCATTTAACTTGGGTTGTATTTGCCGCAAATGTACTTCCCTGCCAGGTGGGTCCCTATGAATAGTCTGATGCATCTGTTAAGGTCTGGGCGGCAGGGGGTAGTGTGAATGGTAGTCCCCTGTTTTGGTGGCAGGCCTCTGCCCACCAAAGAAACTCTAGGCGTAGGAAAGGTATGACAGGAATCCTTGCCTCTAGATCCTGTGAATGTTGACACCATAGAATTTTGAGATGCCATTGAAGTTTCCTCATATGCAGCCTTGCATATGGAATTAGAAGAATGCAGGAGGCCATGAACCCCAAGGCTTGCAGTATTTGCCTTGCAGATAACTGGGTTTTTGTGGCCACTTGTTTGAAGAAGGTTGTCAAATGAATCCGTTTCTCTGGCGTGAGGAAAGCCATCTGGGAAGTTGTATTCAAGCTTGCTCTCAGGAATATAATTTGATGACAGGGTACCAGTTGTGATTTCTTTTCATTTATGGTGTACCCCAGACAAGTCAGTACCCTTTAAAGAAAGGCCAGATGATTCAAAAGTATGTCCTGGCTTTCTGCGTGAATTAGACAATCATCCAGATATGGGTATAATTGAATATTTCTTTGCCTGCAGAATGCAATGACTGGAGCTAGGCATTTTGTGAATACCCTGGGCGCAGTAGATAAGAAAAAGGGCTGTGCAGAGAACTGATGGTGCATGTAGCCTGCTTTGAAGAGTACGTATTTTCTGCAAGATTCCCTGATAGGGATGTGCAGATATGCTTCTTTTAAGTCTAGTGTTGCCAACCATGCATCTTTGCCTGGCATAGGAAGCAGCTGGTGAAGAGTCAGCATCTTGAATTTTGGAATCACCAGAAAGGTATTTAGAGTAGAAAGGTCCAGGATAGGACGCCATGTATTGCCTATTCTGGGTAACAGGAAATGTCTTGAATATAACCCTTGTCCCTTTTCCTCTTCTGGTACCAACTGAATAGCCCCCATGCTTAAGAGAGAGAGAGTACTTGATTTTGGGCCTCCGCCCACTGATTTGGGGGTAGATCTAGCCACCTGCCTGGTGTTGGTAAGGTGCGGAAGTGAAATCTGTATCCTTGGGACATTATATTTAAAACCCATTTGTCCTGGGTAATGAGTTCCCAGATTTTGGCCTGCAGACCAATCTTTCCACCTAAAGGAGCATTCAGTTGGGAAGTGCTTGGAAGTTTTAGAAGCAAGTCTTTGAGACTGTTTTCCATAGGAGGGAGTCTTACTATTCCCTGATTTGGGTGCAGACACCCCCCACTGCTTAGTCTTGTGTGTCCTCTTGGACTGAAACCTGGGGTTACTGCTATGTCTGGGTTTGGCTTGAGAAGACCTTGAAGAGGCTGGAAAGGACCAAACCTTAGAGGGCCAGTGCCTACTAAATCTAGGAGGCTGAACTTGTAAGAAATCTTTAACAGTTTGCATAGATTTAGCTTTATCTTCCATCTTTTTAAGAACTTCCTCAGCCTTGTTGCCAAACAGGCGGTCCTGATTTAATAGAGCATCCAACAATTTAGCTTTAACATGATCAGGTAAAGATTGCTCCTTAAGCCAAGCATGCTTTCTGAGCACAGAACCAGAAACAGCAGCCCTGCAACAGGCCTCTAAGGAATCAAATCCGCATTGCAAAGTATGTTTTCCAACTTGTTCAGCAGAATGCATTAAATCCTGTAATTCTTTATTTTCCGCACAGTCAGGAATCAACATAATTTTCGGTTTAAGCAATCCAATAACATGTTGTTGATACTTTAACATATGAAACTGGCAGTTTAAAGCCATAATGGCCAAGGTTGCAGACGTGTAAGCCTTCTTACCCCATCTATCCAGCGCCCTGGAGTCTCTATCAGAAGGGGTAGGATTTTTAGAAGTAGAAGCCTTAATGCCCTTGGGTCCCTGTGAAATAGTCTCTGGATCCACAACAGGATTTTTAAAAAGGAACTTGTGTGAATCAGGAAACCTGTAATATCTGTCAGGTTTTCTGGGAGCAGGAGGCAACGAATCAGGGGCCAAACTAATTCCGAAAAAGCATCATCAACAATGTCTAATACTGGAGGAATAGCTAAAGGCCTATGCTGAGGCAGGAGGAGTAAGAAATCCCTAAGCCTCTATTCTGAATCAGAAAAATCCTGGCTTTCCCAGTGGAAATGCTCCCTTAGAGTATGTAAGGTTTCATCAAAAGAAAAATCCTCTGGAGGGGAAGCAGAGGGAATAGAGTCCTCTGCATCAGAATCCTCATAAGTAGATATGGGCAAATCCAGATCATCAGAAGAATCAGAAAAATCTGAATCCTGGTCAGAAGATTCATAAACAACTTCAGTCCTAGGTCTCTTAGAAGGGGGAGGCTGGCTTCCTATAAGATCTTCAGCCATTCTTATTTGTTTTTTAGGCATAGAGGCCTGAGCACATGGTTCGAGATTTAGGCCTAAAAGAAGGAGGAGGCGTCAGTTTAATATGCAAGTCCATAGGCCTGAATACACCCTCAGAAGCCGATGTCTGCACAGCAGCTCCGGTCCCATCCAAGGTAGAGACATCCGCAGGTTACATAGTTGAAGCATCTCGCGGCATACCGGACTCCGAATGGGTCTCAGTAGAGGCCTGCAAATCAAAAATAGCGGATATCAGGGGCTGCGAATGCGTCTCACTGAGTACCGGCGAACTGGTGACTTGCTTAGGAGAAGCGTCATCGGCAGTTTTGGACGTCAGCGGCCAGGCTGTCTTTACCCTTGCATTTTTTCGGAATCCCGGTAGTCGGATGGCTAACCGATGACATTTCTGGATAATTAAACCGAGAACCAAAATATTTTGAGGTGAAAATATACTGACGACGGATAGTGCACTGATTAAATAAAGCATAAAACTGGCTGGTATGTTGTGGTCAGGGCCTAGGCAAGGAATACAGTACGAAAGAAAATCTTTATGAGGTATTTGCTTTCCACAAGTAATGCAATTATTAACTTTTACTGACATTGGTAAGGAGCAAGAAAAAGTTTCCCCAATGAGGTACTTAGCTTTAGTTGAAAACTTCGGTTTTGAAACTCGAAAACGAAAATTTCAGGAGTCGGCCGACCGGCACTTGCGAACTGCTTCTGCTTGGGCACCGCACAGCAAGAAAGACTGATGTAATTGTGTCGGCTGCATGTTTTATACCCCTGATGACCTGACGTCATGGAAGAAGGGACCGCGACCGACGCAGGACCCAAGACTTTGTTAATCAGGCCGACTGAGGGCTACTGCAAGCAGATAACCAAAAGTGATGACTGCAACAGTGAAACTCGAAGAACATCTCTTTACAATAAACTGGGGTCTACATTATACACAAGGGGATAAGATCCCACATAATAAACAAATACATTTATAAAATATTGCTAGGAGAAATTGTAATCGAGAATACAATATGTACTGCAAGTTGAAAAACACTGTGCATTAGTGGTTTAGCCTATGTCAAGTAATATACAATTATTCAAACAACTGACCATGAAAGCCGAAAGACACAACAACAACATTCAAACAACTGACCATATTACTAATAATATATGGAAGTAAAAAAATAAGAGTATTTGGATGCAAAATAGAGTAATAAAACAAGACTGGAAGGACTAATGTGCAGGAGGGAAAATTAAGGACATGGAGAGAGAAAGTACAGTTTTGTACCTACCATAAATGTAGATGTTCGAGTGCTAATACAGCTGCAGTCTTATCCTGCCGTCAGGCGGGTCCTCGGTCGGCCGAATTCCAAAGTCTAGGTCTGGCGTCGGTTGTCGTCGCTTCTTCCCTGACGTCAGTGCGGCAGGGGTATAAAAGAACCAGCCAACGCCATTTTCTTCAGTTTTTCTTGCCCCAGATGTCAGGTGCCCCCAGAAGGAAGGCAAAACATAAACTTATGTATTAATGCAATGTAATATAATCAAAATACAGTAGTTTGCAAGCAAATACACCATAAAAGAATACCCCAATCATGTTGTATGAGGAGGTGTTTGTCATAAGGCCTGTCCCAAGAGGGGATGGAGGGAGGGTAACCTGGACTGCAGCTGTATTAGCACTCGAACATCTACATTTATGGTAGGTACAAAACTGTACTATGTTCATCGTGCATACAGCTGCAGTCATAACAGATGGGTAGAATCCCAAAGCTAAAAAGGGGTGGCAGGCACTAAGTGGAATTAGGAGGAGCAAGGATGCCCTGCAAGACTGCTGTGGCAAAGCCCGCTCTAGATTTAGAGTATAGTGGAAGGTGATAGTGCTTGGAGAAAGTGTGCACATAACTCCAAGTGGCTGCTTCCAAAATATCCTTGGTAGGAACCCCCCTGAGGAAAGCTGCAGAGGTAGCTGTGGCCCTTGTGGAGTGAGATCTGATGCTTGTAGGTACAGTTTTTCCATGAAATGAGTAACAAAAGCGTATGCAGTGGGCTATCCATTTTGAGATTGTCTGTTTGGAAATAGCCTTTCCTTGAGCACCTGTAGCATAGGACACAAAGAGTTGCTCTGATTTTCTGAATGGCTTTGTCCTGTCCAAATAATAACGAAGTTATCTGTGAAAGTCCAAGGAATGTAGTAGTCTTTCCCCTTTGTTTTGTGGGTTAGGATAAAAGGTAGGTAAAGTGGATAGCCTGATTCAAGGCTACACTGGATGCTACCTTTGGCATAAAGGAAGGGTTGGTTCGTAAGGAAACTCTGTCCTGATGGAAAATGATGAAAGGTTGCACAGCTATGAGGGCTTGTTGTTCCGAAACCCTGCATGCTGAGGTGATAGCCAGAAGGAAGGCTGTTTTCCATGACAAATATTGCAGTTCTGTTGAAGCAGCTGACTCAAATGGAGGTCCCAAGCAGGTACTGGTGGTTTCCTTGGGGGTTTTATATTCTTAGCCCCTCTGAGGAACTGTCTTAAGAGAGGATGAGAGAATAAAGGAGGATCAGTGTTGTATTGTGCAGAAATGGCTGAAGCATGGATCTTGATGGAGGAGAAGGAAAGTCCACTGTTTAACATCTCAGCTAGGTACTGTAATATTTGAGGTAAATTTAGTACCAAAGGATTATGGCCCTTTTTCTGATTCCATGCACAAAACCGTTTCCATTTGGCGGAGTAGGCTTTTCTAGTAGAACGTCTTCTGGCCTCCAAGATGACATCCTGCACCTCCTTGGAGAGGAGGGTCTGTTGGGAAATCAAGGAATCCTCCATGCGGCTAGATTGAGGGTTTTCAGCTGACTGTGAAGAGTTTTGAAGTTGTGCTGGGTCAACAGAAGAGGCACTAGAGGCAGGATCCATGGTGGGGAATGCGTCAGGCTCTTCAGGAGTGGATACCAGTGTTGTCTTGGCCAGTCTGGAGCAATGAGAATCATCTTTGGCCTCTCTGCTCTGGCTTTTAATAGAACTTTGGGAAGCAGAGGAAGAGGTGGAAAGGCATAGACCGTTAATGTTGTCCAACTGAAAGAAAGTGCGTCCACTTTCCAGGCCTGTGGATGATAGGTCCTTGAGCAAAATCTTTTCAGTTGGTAATTTCTGTGGGTAGCAAAGAGATCTATGTCTGGCCGTCCCCATGCCTGAATTATGTTTGCGAAAACTTGAGGATGCAACTTCCATTCGTGTGGATCTGTCATATTTCTGCTTAGGTTGTCTACCAGCGTGTTTTCCTTCCCTGGCAGGAATTGTGCTTGAAGTTGGATTTGCAATTCCAGAGCCGTGTTCCAAAGGGACATTGGCTAGTCTGCACAGGGGGTATGAATGAGTTCCTCCCTGTTTGTTTATGTACCACATCACTGTGGTGTTGTCTGTCCTTATCAATAGCTGGCCTGGATGCAGTAGGTCTTTGAAGGCCATAATAGCATTTTGTACTGCTAGCATTTCCTTTTGATTGATGTGTAGGTGTTTCTCTTTTTGGGACCATTTGCCCTGAATGCACTGATCTGTCATGTGCGCCCCCCCAGGCGTAGTCCGAGGCGTCTGTTGTGATGATTTGATTTGCTTGAGGCATGCAGAAGGGGAGACCTATGTTTCTTTGGCATGCTTGAGCCCACCACAGAAATTCCTTTTGAAGACATGGAATGAGCGGTATAATTGTTTCCAAACTGTGGCTGTGTTGAGACCATAAGTTTTTTAGGTACCATTGAAGTTTCCTCATATGCAGCTTTGAACATGGGATCAGCAGGATGCAAGATGCCATGAATCCCAGAGCCTGCAGGACTTTCCTTGCAGTCAGCCTGGTGAAGGTTGCCATTTTTCTGAAGTATTGAGATAGTTGCCCTTGCTTCTCTGGCGTGAGGTAGGCCATCTGGGTGTTTGTATTCAAGCTGGCACCCAGGAAAATTATTGCTTGAGAGGGTATTAGTTTTGATTTCTTTTTGTTGACGGTGTATCCCAAAAAGTTCAACAATTTTATTACAAACGCCAGGTGTTTCAGAAGTATGTGCTTACTGTCTGCTTGGATCAGGCAGTCATCCAGATATGGGTATATTTGTATCCCTTGAAGTCTGCAGAAGGCAATTACTGATGCCAGGCATTTCGTAAACACTCTGGGTGCAGTAGATAAGCCAAAGGGCAATGCAGAGAATTGATCATGGGTTGAACCTGCAAGAAATCTGAGGTATCTTCTGCAATCTTGTCTGATAGGGACATGCAGGTATGCCTCCTTGAGGTCCAATGTTACCAGCCAAGACTCCTTGCCCAGCATGGGAAGAAGCTGCTGTAATGTGAGCATCTTGAATTTTGGTATGAGTAAATATGTGTTTAGGATGGATAGGTCCAAAATAGGTCTCCAATCTTTGTCCTTCCTTGGTACCAG
Source organism: Protopterus annectens (assembly GCF_019279795.1). NCBI lineage: Eukaryota > Metazoa > Chordata > Ceratodontiformes > Protopteridae > Protopterus > Protopterus annectens. Next base: position 666,371,790 of record NC_056729.1, read on the forward strand.
GAATAGTCTGGAATAAAAACCTTGACTCTGTTCTTTTGCAGGTACCTCTTGAATAGCTTTCATGTCCATGAGAGGTGAAATTTGTTTTTGTGCCTCTGCCCTTTGATTTTGTGGCAGGTTTGGCATGCCTCTCATTTTTGGAAGGGTGTGAAAGTGGAATATGTAGCCTCTGTCTATAATGTCCAGGATCCATTTGTCTTTTGTGACAATATGCCAATTTTTTGAAAATAATGCCAGTTTTCCGCCTAAAGGTGCTGCCATTAAAGCTTTGCTTGGCATGCAAAGGGGAAAGTCATTGTGTCTGCTTTCTGAATGACTGTGATCTATCCTCTCCACCTCTTGGTGTAGGTGCTTGCCATTGCCTGGCTCTAAATGATCCTTGAGATTGCCCTCTACCCCTCGGGCGCCTGTATCTACCTCTTTGAGGTCTGTCCGTGGCTGGAAAGGACCAATTTTTTGAAGGCCAGTTTCTGCTGAAACGTAGAGGTTGTACCTGTAGGAAATCTTTCACTGTTTGCATTGATCTTGCCTCTTCCTCCATTTTCTTTAGTACCTCCACAGCTTTAACACCAAACAATACATCTTTTTGAAGAGGTGCATCTAGTAATTTAGCTTTGACATGATCTGGTAAGGTTTGCTCTTTGAGCCAAGCATGTCTACGTATGACAGACCCTGTAACAGCAGCTCTACATGAGGCCTCTAAAGCATCAAATCCACATTGCAAGGTATGTTTACCCACTTGCTCTGCACTATGCAACAAATCCTGTAATTCCTTTAAATCTGGTTGTTCAGGTTGTGTCATTTTGCTTTTCAACTGAGAACAAAAACTGTTGATACTTTAACATATGGAACTGACAGTTTAATGCCCTCATGGTTAAAGTGGCCGAGGTGTATACCTTTTTCTCCCATCTTTCTAAAGCCCTGGAATCTCTCTCTGAAGGTAATGGGTTTTTGGCAGTAGAGGCCTTAATTCCCTTGGGGCCCTGTGAAATAGTTTCTGGGTCAGCAGCATGGCTTTTGTATAGGAATTGGTGTGAATCAGGAACCCGGTAATACCCTGTCAGGTTTAACAGGAGCTGGAGGTAAAGAATCTGGGTTGAGGCTGGCTTCTGTGTACACATCATCTAATATATCCAAGACAGGAGGGATAGCCAGAGGTCTGTGCTGAGGAAGCAAGAGAAAATCCCTGAGCCTTTTCTTGGAATCTGAGTAATCTTGGCCTTCCCAGTGAAAGTGTTCCCTCAAGGTATGTAAGGTTTCCCCAAAAGAATAGTCCTCAGGGGGGGAGACCGAGGGAATGGACTCCTCAGCATAAGAATCTTCAAAAGGGAAATATGAATATTCCTAGTCCTCAGAATGTTCTGAGGTAATAGAGGCTTGGTCTGAGGAAGGGTAGTCTTCCTCCAATCTGGGCCTTTTGTTCAAGGGGGTTGAGAACCCCTGATAAGAGTAATCAAATCCTCAGCATTTTGAGCATCTGTTTTTTAGGCATGGGGCCTTGAGAGGGGCTCTGTGGAGCTTGTCTTTTAGTTTTCATAGCTGCTTTGGATTTTGTGAAAGCCTTAATGGAAAAAGAGGAAGGCCTGAAGACACCTTGAGAGGTGGCAGACCTGTCTAAACTCTGAGTTTCCCCGCCAAGAGTGGCGTCGGTATCTGTAGTCGGAGTGGGGGCCGAGGAGCCTGCGACATCGGGCACAGAAGACACCGCTAAAGAAGCGTCATTGGTACTCAGGGGCTGCGTAGGCGCCTCGCTGAGAACCGGAGCACCTGTAGCCGGCTTTAGCGTGGTGTCGGTAGAAGTCGCGGACCTCGTATGTCGGTCCTTATCTTTGCGTCTTTTACTCAAAACTGGAGTCGGAGTATCCGACGACATAATGTAATTAAATTTTTTACCAAAATAGTGTTGGGCGAACTCCATCCGACGCTTAATAGTGCGTTTGTTGAATCTAGCACAAAAACGACAGGCCGAGACGTCGTGGTCTGGGCCTAAGCAAGAAATGCAGAAGGAATGGAAATCCTTATGCGGTATTTGCTTCCCACATGAAATGCAATTATTAACTTTGTCTGACATCGGTCTGAGGCAAGAAAAGTTTCAACGGGTACTTAGCTTTCAAGAAGACTTCGGCTGAAAAATTTTCGTAAATCTCAGGAGCTGGCTGACCGGGACTTGCGAACTGCTTCTGCTTCGGGCACCGCGCGGCAAGAAAGACTGAAGAAAATGGCGTCGGCTGGTTCTTTTATACCCCTGCCGCACTGACGTCAGGGAAGAAGCAACGACAACCGACACCGGACCTAGACTTTGGAATTCGACCGACCGAGGACCCGCCTGACGGCAGGATAACCCATCTGTTATGACTGCAGCTGTATGCACGATGAACATCTGATTAGTAATTAGAGGGATGAGAACGTTATGGAGAGACACTAGACAGGAAACAAATACTAAGTGTCCGCTACTAGGATGAAAAGGTAGAACAGCATACATTACCTTTGTATGGTATCACTAAAGTGTGAGCTACTTTTGATGTTAGACCATTGTTACCTGCTAAGATATGGAAGTGTTAGTGAATTAGAGTGTGAAAAACATAGTAAATAGGTCATCATGCATCTGTTATGACAGCTGCGTAAGGACAGATCCAGGTGTCAGATAAATAATTGTTTAGCTTGGTCTTGCAATTGAAAAGGCTGCTTGTTTGTTTGTTTGTGTCTTTCGGCTTTTCCCGGTTAGGGGTCGCCACAGCGGAACTCCGGTCCGTTAATGATTGGCAGTAGATTTTTACATACTGGCTTGCCAGGCCTAATGCATAACCTTCAACGAAGGAACGCCCATTCACATATGTCGCTACACAGAAGACGCTCTAACTGAGAATCGAACGGGCAACGTCTAAATATGAGGCGACAATGGTACCGCAGCACCACCACCACCGCAAAGGCTGCTTGTATGTTTAGTAAATAAGAGAACAGAGCTGCAGGAGTGGGGCACATAGCTGTAATACAGAGAGGTTCCTGATGACAGGTGTGACTTGTAGGTAGTGAGGAGCATTTTGCTTACACATTGAAGTGTCCTAGTGGGTGTGTACAATCATTAGTTTGGCAGAAGGCTATAAAGCAGTAGTTAACCCAGAGTTTGACAAATCAATGGATAAACAGTCTAAACACTACACGTATGTGAACCAGTACAAGCATCTAACCTTAATGGCTTTAATCTCTTAGGTTCTTCTAGAGTTACATTTCATAGAAGCAATACAGATTTAAAGCACCACAGTGTGACTCTCTCATTTTTTATTTTTTTATAGTCATGTGGGATTCCTTAAAGACAGACAAATTTAAACTCTTTAACCAAAGGACAGCATGTGCAAGGTCTTTAGATGATATTATACAACTGATGCTGAAAAAAAGATTCTGAAGATTGGGTATTTATTTTTACTACTTAATGGACTTTACAGTTCACTTTACTAATGTATTACAAGATTCATATTCCTCACCTACAGCAAAGGTCAGGACAAATAAGAGTTTTCTCATCTCTGCAACTAGAGAAGTATGTCCTCTAGCCTCCTTTCACTTCAACTCAGCTTTGGAACTTTTGTAAAGAAAATTAAAAAAATCTAATTTTGCCTCTAAGAGGCATTACTGTCAAAGTTTTGGCTTATGAATATGGCATTTTGTTGCTGCAGACTACAAGTGCATTTCTTAGCTACAGTCTTGAAAACTACAGTCGTCTAAAGCAGGATTTCTAACTAATGAGTTAAACAGCGTAAATTATATGTACTTTCTCCTGTAGCAATCCTTATAATCCAGAAAAGGGAAAACCATACACAACATATTACTGGTTTTCCATTCTGGTCTGCTAGGTGCTGAAATATGTACCAAATAAAATACAACATATGTACATTTCCTTTATAAATAAATAAATTTACATAGTAAAAAAAAAAAAAAAAAAAAAATATATATATATATATATATATATATATATATATATATATGGGTCTACCTGAGATGGTCGACAGGCCATATGATCGAAACTCATTTGGTCGAAGGGCAGATTTGCCCCCCCCCCAATATTGTGCGACCCTGGAGTTGATATATATAGTTAGGGGGGGTGGGGGCACAGCCCCCCACACTGGGGGGTGTGGGGGGCGAAGCTCCCCACATAACATGCTTGTCGACCAAATGAACTGTCGACCAAATGCGTTTCGATCATATGGCCTGTCGACCATCTGAGGTAGACCCATATATATATATATATATATATATATATATATATATATATATATATATATATATATATATATATATATATATATTTATAATGTCAGTCTTAACAATTGATGTTTTTTATATTGTTTTTGTATTACCCTCTATCAATGTTTTTATAATACATCTTTGTAACAATTTGTTGTTTTTTTTTTTTTTTTTATAATGGCTCTGTCTTAACCTAGACTAACTCTGTATGATTTCTGGAGCTTTTCTCCCTGGGCCTCTACTGAAAATGGACATGTATCCAGTTAGACTAGCCTGGTCAACAAATGTAAAATAAATAAAAAATAAATAAAAATAAATGTATAAATGTAACCAAGGAAGCACTTTCCAGACTGTAATCTCTGCAGTGTCAATAAATGTTACAAATATAATCATTTAAAAGCCAAGAAAATATACAATGCTAAAAGTAGTGCAAAGGTAGCTCTGTTGCCTCACACCACCTGGATCACTGATTAAGTCTCTACAATGAGTAACTCCTGTGCACAATATGCAGGTCCTTCCTGGGAGGGGGTTGCTCAGCCCCATTTTCCTCCCACATTCCAAAGACATACTGATAAGTGACTGGTAATCCTCCAAATGGCCTACAGGGTTTTGTGTGACTGCTCGCTCTTATACACTTGCATTCTGAGCATTTGAACATTCAGCGATGGACTAATGTTTTAGGCTAGACTGTCTCCATGTCCAATTCTTAATGTTGGCTGTGATAAACTCCAGTTATTTCCAACAGAGAACAGGATAAAGTAAGTATAAGAACAAAACTGAATGAACAGCAACCTATGAAAATGCTTAAGGGCTGCGCTTCTTTTACTATCAGTTACAGGAACCAAAGACTGAAACCACTGTTATGAGTTCTCCTATCCACAGACAGCAGGTCTTCTGATAGCAAGCAGTTAGGCTCCTAACAAGAAAATATAAAATGTACCTTATGTACGGGAGGAACATGAAAATGCCTCCCAGAAGTAAACACCAAATTTACTTGTACTGTATTGCTCCTACTTGGATTGGAAGCATAGACAGTCACAGCTTTTGGAAGTCCTAGGGGCCTAAAATAGAGAAAAAGAAATCAGAAAATATTACACATTTTGCAAACTTATAAAACAAACTATTCAGAATTAGCTACAACTTGCTTAAAATAAGTTTTGCTAAGGTACAAGGATAAAAACATTAACAGCAAGTATCAAGTCTGCTACCAAAGACTCATTCTCCCAACAACTGCAAACCTTCAACAGAGACAAACTGCGTTTCAACTGCATGATCTAAACAGACTTGTTGGATGGTAGGCACTAGCAAAGGAAGAGCTTCTAGATCAGACATTTGATGCTGCAAACGCCCTTCCAACTAACTGGATCATCTGGTTCACACTAAGTTCTGACCATCTATGCAAATGAGTCATTAGATTTTGATGCAAACCTGCCCTTACTTTGCACCTGCAATACACTCGCTATCCTATAATCACTACCCGCTATGTTTTTACATTTTTCTACAGTCATGGTCCTCTGTACCAGTCTGACTGTCTCTCTTGCTAATAAAGATCATGTGGAAAGTTTTATCATTTATTTTTACTGTAATTGTGCTTTAATCATGTAAAGTGGGTTTTCTGTTCTAAATATGTAATTGTTTACTTTAGTTATTTCAGTAAACTGCATTAATAAATGTGTTTCTATTTAATGCATTCTGAGCAGTGGTCCAATTACTTCCTGATCATTTAGTCTGTACTTGCCTTCTTCTGATGCAAATGAAGGGCAGTATGTAATATGGCAGGTGTTCTCTACTGCCTGCATATGATTTCAACACAAAGTGATACAATATGAAGCACAATCTATCAGACACTAAATAAGTCAATTAGACAATAATCAATACACAACTAAACACAGTTATATTCATGAAGAAGGCAAAAGAAAAAAGAAAAAAAGCCAGTGGAACACGTAAAACAGCACTTTGCATACTGTGCAATAACACAGATCCAGCACTGTAATAGTTGCTTACCATATGATGGTCACTTTAAGGAAGAAAATGTGTTAAAGCTTACTTTGCAATATTTTATTTATTTATTTACATTTGTTGACTGAGAGTGTCCGACTGGACATAGGTCCATTTTCAGCAGAGGTCCGGGGAGAAAAGCTCCACAGTTAAAATAAACAGACAGTAGTTACATTGGATTACATAGCGATTAACAATATAACATAGCAACAATTACAACATATTTACAGATGAAGAACATAGTACATCAGTAGAAAACTAGAATCTTTATCTGTGAAGTACATAACAGACATTAACAAATGTTACAAGAAGAAGTTCCTGCTGTATAATAAGTACTAGGCTTATGAGCATCTGAGCTTGCTATAATCAAAGTAGTTAGTGGAGTGGAAAGAAAGGTAGTGGTTGGACGGGGTGGGTGATTTTAGAGTGGGACTTGCAAGGGCATAGCCAGCATATTTTTAGGTGCACTTTTAGTAAAGTTTTGAAGTGGGTGCATGATGGTACGGAGGTAATTGTGGGTGGGTACAATAAAATAAATATATCAGAGATGTTTTTGTTAAATGCTATATTTAATTCTCTTCCCTTCAGTTATAGGTACAGACTCTGTATTTTTTCAATGATCTAATAAGTTTTTTTATGTTTGCACTGGTTGTTAGTGATGCACACTATAAGCCATTCATAATACATATCGGATTTGATAACTGCACAGAAGATTACTTCTACTACTGTTTGTGTGTATTTTGCCATTTAAGTTTTTTTTTTTTGCAGTTTCACGGGATAGAACAAATGGTTTCATCTCCTGCACTCAAGTGACCCATTTGTTCCTCCATGTACATGAGAGCCCTCCAGCTGATTTGTTCTCCACTGGAAAGGTAACAGGGGTTATGGCGAGGGTCTGTCTGCTGATCTTGCTGTCCTATCCTCATGCTCCACGATAGCTGCTCTTGTAAGGTGCATGCTCACTGCCACTCGTGCCTAGCCCCTCACCCAAGCTGTTCCCTAGTGGGCACAAAGTACAGTTTTGTACCTACCATAAATGTAGATGTTCGAGTGCTAATACAGCTGCAGTCATAACAGATGGGTTTTCCTGCCGTCAGGCGGGTCCTCGGTCAGCCGAATTCCAAAGTCTAGGTCCGGCGTCGGTTGTCGTCGCTTCCTCCCTGACATCAGTGCGACAGGGGTATAAAAGAATCAGCCGATGCCATTTTCTTCAGTTTTTCTTGTCCCAGATGTCAGGTGCCCCCAGAAGGAAGGCAATATAGCAACACTAAATCCACATATGCAGAGGCCCTTAACTGTAACCTGCCCAAGCAACAAAGACCTCTGAAGCTGAAACGCAAACAAACACCAATCACAACCAATGTGTCACATAGTTCACAACACCAGTGTGCCACCCAGCAACAGCCCCTAAGGCAAGACAATGTACCTAACACTTTAGTCATAGGTGACTCTATAGTCCGGCACACTGATGTCCCTCTCACCAGGTTGAATAAGGAGAAAATTACAGTCAGCTGCCTGTTGGGTGCCAGGATCCGCCACATAACGCATGCACTCAAGTCACTCCACAACAAGTACAAATATGACTCTGTCATTGTCCATGCTGGAGTGAATAACTTGAGACGTACCTCCCTGGACTACATGAAAAGAGACATGGAAGAGCTCTCGGATCATGTGGCCCAGGCAGGTATGACCCTAGCCCTGAATAGCATCCTGCCTTCGCCCAGAATGATACCACAATATAAGGATAAAATGATTGACTTCAACAATTGGCAAAGCTTATGGTGTCATTCAAAGGGGATCCAGTATCTGTCTGCCTGGGACGACATGATTGACAGACCACGATGCTTTGCCAGAGATTGTCTGCACCTGTCGGCCCTGGGATTCAGGTTACTGGCTAAGGCTCTTGCCACCCCTATAGTGCCTTTTTTAGGCAAACTTCAAAGGACAAAACCACCACCGTAACAGGTACAAGCATGCAAAATCTGAAGGTAATGCTACTCAATGCTAGAAGTCTAAACCTCAAAATGCACTCTCTCGAGGCACTCCTAAAAATGGAGAACATCAATATCTGTGCAGTAACTGAGACCTGGTTCAAGGCTCCAGAGAGCACCCCTGCAATACCAGGCTACAACTCTTACCACACTTTTTGGCCACCAAACCAGGACCGAAACACTAAAGGTGGAGGAGTGTCAATATTCACCAAGGATATTCACACCACCAGGCTAGTTGGCCAACACAATGTGTCTGAAATTCTCCAAGTGCAACTAACACTAGGTAAGACTGCAATCCAAATTGTAGCTTGCTACAGATCCCCCACCATACCCCAAGATTCTCACTACACCTTTCTAAACATACTGGAAAATATTAAGATAGAACCAAACACACTAATACTGGGTGATTTTAACTACCCTGCCATTAACTGGGAAAACTACTCATGTCCCAACACCTTTGCGCAACGGTTCTTGGAATTAATAAATTCCAATGCCCTGGATCAACTAATCCATAGTCCCACCAGGGGCTCCAATATCCTAGACCTGGTCATTACCAACATGGGAAATCAATGCTCCATACCTATGGTCACCCCCTCGTTGGACAGGTCTGACCATAAGCTAATCACCCTTAACATCCACATCCCAACCCCACCCCCCAGTAAAGAAACCACCATAAAAAACTTCTCCAAAGCCAACTTCATGCTACTGAAGTCAGAAGTGACAAACTTCATGACACCCATGCAGACGGGAACTGAAAGTTCAACTGCTGAATCCTACACTAAGGCAGTGTACGAGCACATCCACTCATGCATGAATCGTGCCATCCCAAATAGAACCAAAATGCTCTCATCCAAAAAGGAAGCCAATCTGGTGGTCCCCTGCCATAAACAAACTTAACAACAAAAGGAAGAAACTGTTGCAGAAAAGAGGAAAATCCCAGGATGCAAAAAGTACAGTTTTGTACCTACCATAAATGTAGATGTTCGAGGATCCACATTGCTGCAGTCCTAACTATTGGGTAGTCCGCTGTCCAGTCGGCCCGAATACCAAAGTATATGGCTGGCGTCGGTCAGGGCGCATTAGACTGACGTCAGTGCGTCAGGGTACTAATCGCATGACCGGCGTCATATCCTCAGTCTTTTCTTGCCCCAGATGTCAGAAGACCCTGAAAAGATAAGGCCAAAAACCAAAACTCCCAACATATCTGCACCAAAATATATATATATACAAAATATACAAAATTAGCAGAATATAACCTCACCTACACAACCACCCCTAAACACAGAGGGAAGGAGGGAGGGTAAATTGGACTGCAGCAATGTGGATCCTCGAACATCTACATTTATGGTAGGTACAAAACTGTACTATGTTCTTCATTCCACATTGCTGCAGTCCTAACTATTGGGTAGAATCCCAAAGCAGAGGTAAGGGAGGCTGGCAAATCATAAGGAAGCAGGAGCTGATAACATGCCTTGCAAAATAGCTGTGGCAAAACCAGCCCTAGACTTAGAGTAGAGAGGAAGGTGGTAATGCTTAGAGAAAGTATGCACTGAACTCCAAGTAGCTGCCTCCAAAATATCCTTAGTTGCCACCCCTTAAAAAGCTGTTGAAGTGGCAGTAGCCCTAGTGGAATGAGGCCTAATCCCAGCTGGAATCTCCTTGCCATGATGGGAATAACAAAATGCAATGCAAAACCCAATCCACCTAGAAATAGTTTGTTTTGACACAGGCTTGCCCTGAGAACTCAAAGCAAAAGAAACAAACAACTGCTGAGACTGCCTAAAATCCTTAGTCCTGCTCAAATAATAACGCAATTGCCTGTGTACATCTAAAGTGTGCAAAATCTTTTCCCCTTTATTTTGGGGATCTGCATAAAAGTAGGCAAATGAATAGTTTGGTTTAAAGCCACACTAGAAACCACTTTAGGCATAAAGGAAGGATTAGTGCGTAATGATACCCTATCCTTATGAAAAATCAAAAAGGCTCAACCGCCATAAGGGCCTGTAACTCAGAAACCCTTCTTGCAGAAGTAATGGCCAACAAAAAGCAGTCTTCCATGACAAGTATTTCAGTTCAGCAGTAGCTGCAGGCTCAAAAGGTTGTAGAGTAAGTTTCTCCAACACAAAATTGAGATCCCAAGCAGGAGTAGGAGCTCTTTGGGGGTCTTATATTCTTTGCCCTCTAAGAAATTGCTTGAACAAAGGATGTGAAAACAATGGTGGGTCACAATCATAGTGAGCTGAAATTGCTGCAGCATGAATCTTAATGGAAGAGAAAGACAAACCTTTGTCCAATAACTCAGTAAGATATTGAAGAGCCACACTCAAATTAGGCTCTGAAATCTCCAAATTCTTTGCTGCAGTCCAAAATAAAAATCTCTTCCATTTTTCTGCGTACACTTTCCTTGTACTAGGTCTTCTGGCTTCCATAATCACATTTAAAACTTGTTGAGGAAGTTGAGACCTGCTGTCTTTCAAAACAGAATATGCCAGGCTGTTAGATGGAGAGTGAAGCTTGACATTGAGCAGACGACCGTCCTTCTGAGACAACAGATGTGGAATCAAGGGTAAAGGCCATGGAGGCTTCTTTACCAGACTCCACAGTAATGGGTACCAGTGCTGCCGAGGCCAATCTGGAGCTATTAAAATCATCCTTGGCTTGTCTTGTCTGACTTTTAGAAGCACCTTTGGAAGAAGAGGCAGAGGTGGAAACGCATACACATGAAGATTTTTCCAACTGAAAGAAAGAGCATCCACTTTCCAAGCTGTGTGATGAAACCTCTCTGTGCAAAACTTTGGCAGCTGGTGGTTTAGTGGAGAAGCGAACAGATCTATGTCTGGAGTTCCCAGGACACTGTCAACTTTTGAAATACATGAAGATCCAGTTTCCACTCGTGGGGATCCATGATTTGTCTGCTTAACACATCTGCTAAGGAGTTCTGTGCTCCGGCAGAAACCTTGCCTGAAGAGTTAGTTGCAAGCTTAGCAGTCTCCCATAAAATCATTGCTTGCCTGCACAATGGGTAAGAATGTGTTCCCCTTGTTTGTTGATGTACCACATGACAGTTGTGTTGTCTGTTAGAATCAACACCTGCCCTGGAAGAAGTAACTCCTTGAAAGCCATTAATGCAAACTGGACTGCTAACATCTCCTTCATGTTGATATGTAGATGCTGTAGTCTGGCAGGCCACTTGTCTTGTATCCACTTTCCATTTAGATGAGCTCCCAAGCAATGTCTGAGGCATCTGTCGTTAGAATTTGACTTCGCCTCTGGTCGGGTCACAGAGAGTCCCTTGTTTAGGTGACATTCCTGAGCCCACCACAAAAATTCCTTTTGAATGCAAGGTATTATTTGAATGACAGTGTCCAAATCCTGGCAGTGCTGTGTCCATACATTTTTGAGATACCATTGTAGCTTCCTCATATGCAGTTTGGCATTGGGAAGCACCAGAATACAAGATGCCATGAACCCTAAGGCTTGAAGGACTGTCCTTGCAGTCAGCCGGACTGAAGAGATAGTTGATGGAAGTAACTGGAAAGATTCTTTTGTTTGTCCGGGGTTAAAAGGCCATCTGGGCTGCTGTATTCAGTCTCACACCCAGAAAGCACATGTCTTGAGAGGGTACTAGACTGGACTTTATTTCGTTCACAGAATACCCTAGGCATCTTAGCACTGCTATGACATATTCCAAATGCTGTAGAAGGTCTTCCTTTTCTTGAGCCAGAATCAGGCAATCGTCCAAGTAAGGATAGATTTGAATTCCTTTTAGTCTGATGTAAGCTATCACTGGAGCCAGAACCTTTGTGAATACTCTGGGCGCAGTAGATAAGCCAAAGGGCAATGCAGAGAACTGATAATGAGAATTTCCAGCTCGCAGATACTTTCTGCAACTTAGTCTTATAGGCACATGAAGGTAAGCTTCCTTGAGATCTAAAGTTACCATCCAGTGATCCTTGCCCAGCAGAGGTAAAAGCTGTTGTAACGTCAACATTTTGAACTTGGGAATGTCCAGATAAGTGTTGAGGATAGATGAATCCAAAATTGGTCTCCACGTGTTCCCTTCTTGGTACTAGGAACAGGCGAGAATAAAATCCTAGGCCCCTTTCTGGCACAGGAACCGGCTGAATGGCCCCTATTTGGAGTAACTGAGAAATTTGCTTGTGAGCCTCTTGTCTTTGTAGAGGAGGAATGTCTGGCATGCCTTTGAAAGGAGGCAAGGTATGGAAATAAAACCTGTAACCGTGGTGAATGATATCCAGAACCCATTTGTCTTGGGTAATTAAATCCCAATTTTCTTTGAAAAGAGACAGTCTTCCTCCTAGAGGTGCCGAAGGTACTGGCAGCTGAAAAGGCAGGTCATTGGATCTGCTTACGAAAGGACTGACCCCTGCCCTCACCAGAAGTCTGAGCAGGTGAACTCCCTGTCCTAGGCCTAAAAGCACCTTGAGCTCTGCCCCTACCACGTCTAGACCTACCCCTAGACTGGGAATCATAAGCAGGATAAGTCCATCCCTTAGCAGGCCAATTTCTACTAAACTTGGAGGCTGCACCTGCAAAAATCCTTAACAGTTTGCATAGACTTAGCCTTGTCCTCCATCTTCTTTAAAACTGCTTCCACAGGCGAACCAAACAACACATCAGACTGTAAAGGAGCATCCAATATCCTTGTCTTAACATGCTCAGCTAAGTTCTGATCTCTCAACCAGGCGTGCCTACGAAGAACAGAACCAGTGGCAGCCACCCTGGAGGAGGCCTGCACAGCATCAAAACCACATTGCAAGGAATGTTTACCCACTTGTTCAGACACATGAACTAAATCCTGCAACTCTTTACACTCAATACCTTCCAGAGCATCCACCTTAGATTTCAACTGTGAAAGAAGATAATTCTGATATTTTAACATGTGAAACTGACAATTCAAGCCCTCATGGCTAAAGTGGAAGAAGTATACACTTTCTTTCCCCATCTATCCAAAGCCCTTGCCTCTTTATCAGGAGGGACAGGATTTTTAACAACTGAGGCCTTCACACCTTTAGGCCCCTGAGAGACAGTTTCGGGTCTGCCCTAGGACTCTTAAAAGATACTTATGAGCTTCAGGCACCCTATAATACCTATCCGGTTTAACTGGGGCAGGAGGCAAAGAATCAGTTCAGGGAAGCCTCTGCAAAACATCTTCCACCACATTCAAAACAGGAGGTATAGCTAAAGGCCTGTGCTGGGGTAAAACAAGAATTCCCTAAGCCTTTTCCTGGAATCAGAGAAATCATGACCTTCCCATTTAAAATGCTCCCTCATGGAATGCAGAGTCTCTGAAAATGAAAAATCCTCAGGAGGGAAGCTGAAGGAGTAGAATCATCCACATCAGAATCAGAATAAGGAGGGTACTCCTGCAAGTCTTCAGTCAAGACTCAGAAGCCTCGAGCATTGCTCAAAACTCTCAAACTCAGATTCCACCCTAGGCCTCTTATCAGGAGGGCATAGAACCCCTTATCATAGTAATCAAATCCTCTGCCATTTTAAGCATATGTTTCTTAGGCAAAGACCCTGAAGTACTAGGAGAAACCCCACTGAAGCAAAAACTTCGGCCTGCCCTCAAAGAAGCCTTGGAAACAGAAGGGAGGCTCTGACCACCTTAGGAAGAGAGGGAAGAACAGCCACCTGAGAAGCCCCTCAGCCTGGCCTACTTCCTGAGAGGATACATCCTGTAACAGTAAAGTCTCTCCCTGAGACTCCAAAGAAACACCTGGCAAAACCTCCGGCTCCACTGAGCCCTCTAAAGAACCGGCGTCTGGGACTGTCGGTTCCTCCCTAGGCTTTGCTGTTTTGTCCTTGCTTTTAGCGAAGCCGGAACATCCGGCGGCATTTTATAATTACAACGCTTCCCAAACACTAACCTGGCACAGTCTAACCTTCTCTTAATAGTGCGTTTGTTAAATCTAGCACAAGGCGGCATCCAACAACGTCGTGCTCAGGCCCTAAACAAGGTATACACAAAGTATGGTAATCCCTATGAGGTATCTGTTTCCCACAAGAAATACAGTTATTCACTTTTTCTGACATCCGGTTAAATACTGAGGCAAGAAAAACCAAAATATTCCCCAGTACTTAGCCAACTTTGATTCGGTCTGAAACTCTGGCTTCAGAAACTTTCAGAACGCCAACCTGCACTCGCAAAATTGCTTCTGCATCGGACCATGCGGCAAAAAAGACTGAGGATATGACGTCGGTCATGCGCATTAGTACCCTGACGTACTGACGTCAGTCTAATGCGCCCTGACCGACGTCAGCCATATACTTTGGTATTCGGGCCGACTGGACAGCGGACTACCCAATAGTTAGGACTGCAGCAATGTGGAATGAAGAACATCTCCCTTACTAGCCTCAGTAAGAAACTGAGATGCCTCATAAAATCCTTGAAAGCTAGTTACGAAAATAAAATTGCCAAAGATTCCAAAGACAACCACAAAGCATTCTATAACTATGTCAAGAATCTAAATGGCAATGCTCAGATCTGCTCTGAGCTAAAACAGAATGGCATTAAATATACTGATCCGAAGGATATTGCCAATATCCTGGCAGATCGATTCAGTGCCAACTTCACCCCCCTCTCACCCCCTAAATGGCCCATCTCAATATCGGAAGATTGTCAAATTCCAGTAATAACGGCCACACAGGTACAAAACGCACTCTCTAAAGCCAAGAATACAGCATCCATGGGACCAGATGACATCCGGGCTGTGTACTACATGAACTACAATATGAACTGGCACCTCACCTAAGTGTCATGTTTAATCATAGCCTCACCTCAGGTTTCGTGCCCACTGAGTGGCGCAGAGCTACAGTTATCCCAATCCACAAGGGGGATCCACCTTGGATCCTGGAAACTACCGTCCCATCAGTCTGACAAGCCTTATCTGCAAGGCCATGGAGCGTATTATCATGGAACTTATAAACAAAGACATTGGCAACCTTCAAACACTGGACCCCACCCAGTTTGGGTTTGTGAAGGGCGATCTTGTCTCCTGAACCTGATTGACTTCTTTGAATCAGTCTCCAGAGCCATGGACAAGGGTAAGGTGGTCCACACAGCCTATCTAGACCTTGCCAAGGCCATTGACACCATCCCCCACTCTGGAATCATAGATAGACTTACTAAGTTGGGCATTAATCCCTATGTCACCCAATGGGTTGCTAAATGGCTTACTGATAGAACCCACACTGTAAAAGTAGCCGACTCCAAATCCAGCTCCAGACAAGTGACAAGTGGAGTACCTCAGGGTTCAGTCCTGGGGCGCTCTTGTTTGGCATCTACTTCTCTGAAGTACAGGTCAACACTAAGGGACTCTGGCTAACAAAGTTTGCAGATGACTGCAAACTGGGAGCCATTATTGAATCCCCAAATGATGTGGATACTCTACAAAAGGGCCTTACAGAAACAGTTGCTTGGTGCCAGAGCCATGGGCTCAAGTTCAATGCCAAGAAATGTATTGTTATCCCCTTTGGGAAAAAACATGTATCCATGAATTACCATATAGGTGGAAGTACACTAAACACAGAAAGTGTGATAAGAGACTTAGGGACACAGGTGGACAGTTGTCTCACCTTCGATAACCACATCGCCACAACAGTCAGGAAATCCTTCTATGTGGCACACCTCATCACGAAGGGCTTTTCATCCAGAAAAAAGGAAGTCATTGTCCCACTGTACTCATCCCTCATTAGACCCATTATAGAATACAACGCCCCATTTGGTATGTACCTCTCAAGACATCTGCAACAACTGGAAAGGCCTCAGAAATACCTCACTAAAAGAATCACAGGCCTAAAGCAGATGCCCTACGCTGACCGCTTTTCTAGTAGAAGGCCTTCTGGCCTCCAAAATGACATCCTGCACCTCCTTGGAGAGTAGGGTCTGCTGTGAAGTTAAGGAATCTTCCATGCGGCCAGATTGAGTGTTTTCAGCTGACTGTGAAGAGTTTTGAAGTTGTGCTGAGTCAGAAGAAGAGGCATTAGAGGTAGGATCCATGGTGGGGAATGCATCAGGCTCCTCAGGAGTGGGTACCAGTGTTGTCTTGGCCAGTTTGGAGCAATGAGAATCATCTTTGGTCTGTCTGCTCTGGTTTTTAATAGAACTTTGGGCAGCAGAGGAAGAGGTGGAAAGGCATAAACTGTCATTGTTGTCCAACTGAAAGAGAGTGCGTCCACTCTCCAGGCCTGTGGATGAGAGGTCCTTGAGCAGAATTTTGCCAATTGGTGATTTCTGTGGGAGGCAAAGAGATTTATGTCTGGCCTTCCCCATGCTTGAATTATCTCTGTAAAAACTTGAGGATGCAACTTCCATTCGTGTGGATCTGTCATATTTCTGCTTAGGTTGTCTGCCAGCATGTTTTCCTTGCCTGGCAAGTACTGTGCTTGAAGTTCTATTTGTAATTCCAGAGCCATGTTCCAAAGAGACATGGCCAGCATGCATAGGGGGTATGAATGGGTTCCTCCCTGTTTGTTTATGTACCACATTACTGTGGTGTTGTCTGTCCTTATCAATAGCTGACCTGGATGCAGAAGGTTTTTGAAAGCTATAATAGCATTTATTACTGCTAGCATTTCCTTTTGATTGATGTGTAGGTGCTTTTCTTTTTGGGACCATTTGCCCTGAATGCACCGATTTGTCATGTGCGCCCCCCAGGCGTAGTCTGAGGCGTCTGTTGTGATGACTTGATTTGCTTGAGGCTTGCAGAATGGGAGACCTGTGTTTCTTTGGCATGCTTGAGCCCACCACAGAAATTCCTTTTGAAGACATGGAATCAGTGGTATTATTGTTTCCAAACTGTGGCTGTGTTGAGACCATAGGTTTTTCAGGTACCATTGAAGTTTCCTCATATGCAGCTTTGCACATGGGATTAGTAAGATGCAAGATGCCATGAATCCCAGAGCCTGCAGGATTTTCCTTGCAGTCAGCCTGGTGAAGTTTGCTAGTTTTCTGAAGTATTGAGTTAGTTGCCCCTGTTTCTCTGGCGTGAGGTAGGCCATCTGGGTGTTTGTGTCCAAGTTGGCACCCAGGAAAATTATTGTTTGAGAGGGTATTAGCCTTGATTTCTTTTTGTTGACTGTGTATCCCAGAGAATTCAACAACATTATTACAAAAGCCAGATGTTTCAGAAGTATGTGCTTGCTGTCCCGCTTGGATCAGGCAGTCGTCCAAATATGGGTATATTTGTATCCCTTGATGTCTGCAGTAGGCAATTACTGATGCCAGGCATTTCATTAACACTCTGGGCGCAGTAGATAAGCCAAAGGGCAATGCAGAGAATTGATAATGGGTTGAACCTGCAAGAAATCTGAGGTATCTTCTGCAATCTTGTCTGATTGGGACATGCAGGTATGCCTCCTTGAGGTCCAATGTTACCAGCCAAGACTCCTTGCCCAGCATGGGAAGAAGCTGCTGTAATGTGAGCATCTTGAATTTTGGCACGAGTAAAAATGTGTTTAGGATGGATAGGTCCAAAATAGGTCTCCAATCTTTTCCCTTCCTTGGTACCAGGAATAGTCTGGAGTAAAAACCTTGACCCTGTTCTTATGCAGGTGCCTCTTGAATAGCTTTCATGTCCATGAGATCTGAAATTTGTTTTTGTGCCTCTGCCCTTTGATTGTGTGGCAGGTTTGGCATGCCTCTCGTTTTTGGAAGGATGTGAAAGTTGAATCTGTAGCCTCTGTCTATAATGTCCAGGATCCATTTGTCTTTTGTGACAATATGCCAATTTTTTGAAAATAATGCCAGTTTTCCGCCTAAAGGTGCTGCCATTTGAGCCTTGCTTGGCATGCAAAGGGGAAAGTCATTGGGTCTGCTTTCTGAATGACTGTGAACTATCCTCACCACCTCTTTGTGTAGGTGCTTGCCATTGTCTGCCTCTAAACGATCCTTGAGATTGCCCTCTGCCCCTCGGGCGCCTGTATCTACCTCTTTGGGGTCTGTCCCTGGCTGGAAAGGACCAATTTTTGGAAGGCCAATTTCTACTGAAACGTGGAGGTTGTACCTGTAGGAAATCTTTCACTGTTTGCATTGATTTTGCCTTTTCCTCCATTTTCTTTAATACCTCCTCAGCTTTAACACCAAACAATACATCTTTTGCAGAGGGCATCTAGTAATTTAGCTTTGACATGATCTGGTAAGGTTTGCTCTTTGAGCCAGGCATGTCTACGTATGACTGATCCTGTAACAGCAGCTCTACATGAGGCCTCTAAAGCATCAAAACCACATTGCAAGGTATGTTTACCCACTTGTTCTGCACTATGCATCAAATCCTGCAACTCCTTCAAGTCTGGTTGTTCAGGTTGTGACATTTTGCTTCTCAACTGTGATAACAGAAACTGTTGGTACTTTAACATATGGAACTGACAGTTTAATGCCCTCATGGTTAAGGTGGCCGAGGTGTATACCTTTTTCCCCCACCTTTCTAAAGCTCTGGAATCTCTCTCTGAAGGTAGTGGATTTTTAGCAGTGGAGGCCTTAATTCCCTTGGGGCCCTGTGAGATAGTTTCTGGGTCAGCCGCATGGCTCTTGTATAGGAATTGGTGCGAGTCAGGAACCCGGTAATACCTGTCAGGCTTGACTGGGTCTGGAGGTAAAGAGTCTGGGTTAAGGCAGGCCTCCGAATACACATCATCTAGAATGTCTAAGACAGGAGGTATAGCCAGAGGCCTGTGCTAAGGGAGCAAGAGAAAATCCCTAAGCCTTTTCTTGGAGTCTGAGTACTCTTGGCCTTCCCAGTGGAAGTGTTTCCCTCAAGGTATGCAAGGTTTCCCCAAAAGAGTAATCCTCAGGGGGGGGGGAGACAGAGGGAATGGACTCCTCTGCATCAGAATCTTCAAAAGGGGAGTATGAATGTTCCTGGTCATCAGAATGTTCTGAAATAATGGAGGCCTGGTCAGAGGAGGGGGATTCTTCCTCCACTCTGGGCCTTTTGTCCGGGGGGGGGGGTTGAGAACCCCTGATAAGAGTAATCAAATCCTCAGCCATTTTGAGCATCTGCTTTTTAGGCATGGGGCCTTGAGTGCCCTGTGGAGCTTGTCTTTTAGTATGCATGGCTGCTTTAGACTTAGTGAAAGCTTTGATGGAAAAAGAAGAGGAAGGCCTGAAGACACCTTGAGAGGTGGCAGACCTGTCTAAACTTTGAGATTCACCACCAAGAGTGACTTTGGTATCTGTAGTCGGGGTGTGGGCCGAAGAGCCTGCGACCTCGGGCACAGTAGACACCGCCAATGAAGTGTCGTCGGTAGTCAGGGGCTGCGTAGGCACCTCACTGAGAACCGGACCACCTGTAGTCGGCTTTGCCATGGTGTCTGTAGAAGCCGCGGATCTTGTATGTCGGTCCTTATTTTTGCGTCTTTTACTCAAAACTGGAGTCGGAGTATCCGACGACATAATGTAATTAAATTTTTTGCCAAAATAATGTTGGGCGAACTCCGCCCGAAGCTTAATAGTGCGTCTGTTGCATGTAGCACAAAAACTACAGGCCGAGACGTCGTGGTCTGGGCCTAAGCAAGGAATGCAGAGGGAATGAAAATCCTTATGCGGTATTTGCTTCCCACATGAAATGCAATTATTAACTTTGTCTGACATCGGTCTGAGGCAAGAAAAGTTTCCCCAACAGGGTACTTAGCTTTCAAGAAGACTTCGGTTGAAAAATATTCGTAATCTCAGGAGCTGGCCGACCGTCACTTGTAAACTGCTTCTGCTTCGGGCACCGTGCGGCAAGAAAAGACTGAAGAAAATGGTGTCGGCTGGTTCTTTTATACCCCTGTCGCACTGACGTCAGGGAGGAAGCGACGACAACCGACGCCGGACCTAGACTTTGGAATTCGGCCGACCGAGGACCCGCCTGATGGCAGGAAAATCCATCTGTTATGACTGCAGCTGTATGCACGATGAACATCAGGCTCTATGCTGTGGGTGATGTGATACACCTGCACTCCTCAAAGTGTTATATATGCAGCAAGTCAAGCTGCCTCTGTCTCCCTCCCCGAGGATAGGTGAGCTGGTTTCATCCACTCACATCTACATACAAAATCAAAGTTTAAGCCTCCATTTCTCTTGTCTTTGACAATTCTGTAATGCTCCAAACAACAAAAACTCCCTTTGAGTTGAAATGTAAGGTAATCAAAATACTTAAAATGTGTCTGGCTCTGTGGAATAAAAGGATGGAGCCCAAACTATGAATCAATCGACCTGGGTTCAATTAGCATCCCACACAGTAAAGAAGCCAGCTGGAGATAAGGAGGAATGAAAAGACGATGCGTGCTTGTCTTTTAAAGTGGAGGCAGGTGAGGGGCATTTTATGGTGAGGTGCACTTCTATTATCTCCTTGTGCAGTCCAGACACCTAGCAGATGACATCAGGCTCAAAAGGAGGTCAGTGCTGTCTGAAAGCCTACACTCACTGTTCACTCACCTTTGGATTGTTTACATGACTCGTGAGGACTGTGGTTAGGGAACACGAAGAATCCCATGATGGCAGACAGAGTGGGGCAAAAACACGGACATATGCATTAGTGCGTATAACCTATACATACATACACACACACACACACACATATATATATATATATATATATATATATATATATATATATACACATACATACACATATATACTTGTATATGGAGATAAACACAACAGATCACCATCAAGCAGTCAGTATTCCAACCTACTTATACTGGCATAATCTTTCTTTTCCATGCAGCCACTTTCAAAAGCCACATATCTATGGTATACACTATAAACAACCACAACACACATGTGGACATGTGTACTGAGGTAGCACCACTCATACATTACAAAATATGCAGAAATAAATAATATGGAAAAAGAATTTAATAATAAACTAATTTAAACCATAAGTCTGTTGTATTCTGGCACTAAGCATCACTTTTAAAGTAATTTTATTCACTGCTGGTAACATTTACATAGTTAGGCTCAACCCTGATGGATAAGCAATGACCACTGGTAATCTGAGCATTGTCCATAGACGACTAATGTTCAACTTTGAGCATAATTTCTGTTCCATAATGAAATCGGCACTCCTCACAAAAAACTAGTGTACACCTACTCACAAATTTCTACTATCCTTTCTAGCACTTTATTCCCCTCTCACTGTTCATTATGTCCGAATCCAGACCAGTAATGAGTGGTGTGCCTCAGGGCTCTGTCCTGGGGCCACTCCTGTTTGGCATATACTTCTCAGAAGTACAGGCATGCACGGAAGGGCTGTGGCTGACTAAGTTTGCGGACGACTGCAAACTGGGTGCTATAATAGAGTCTCCGGCCGACATGGAGATCCTCCAGAATGGCCTAAATGAGACTGATGCATGGTGTCAAAGCCATGGTCTCGAGCTAAATGCAAAAAATGTATAGTAATCCCCTTTGGAAAAAACAGAGTACCCGCAAACTACAACATAAGAGGTAATCCCCTGAAATCTGAAGAAGAAATAAGGGATCTAGGGATCCAAGTAGTCAGCTTTCCTTTGATAACCATGTTGCCAAAGTGTTTAGAAAATCCTTCTATGTGACCCATCTGATCACAAAAGGATTCACATCAAGATCCAAGGATGTAATGGTGCCCCTCTACTCTTCCCTCATCAGACCCATTATTGAGTACAATGCACCAATTGGAATGTACCTGGCTAGACATCTCCAGCAGCTGGAGAAACCACAGAGGTACCTAACCAAGAGGATTACTGGCCTCAAACAGTTGCCCTATGCAGCACGATTGAAAAAGCTAAGACTGTTCTCTGTTGCATACCGCTTTCTCAGAGGCGATCTCTGTCTAACATAGAGCCATGTCCAACCCAGAATTGTTGAACATGCTCCATCTTAGCAAAACCAAATCTACTCGAGCTACACGCTCTAGGGATATAAACCTCAACACAACAATGAATAGAACATGCTGGAGGGATAGAATCCCTTCGCAGAGACTTCCCTTACTATGGAACAGGTCCCGATCTACATAAGACAGAGCCCCTCAATATCACTCTTCAAGAGGAACGTTGATGAGTGGATGGGTAACAGAAAGTTCACACCGGGGATCACACCAACAGCACTACTAGATAGGGGCCAAGGGTACTAGCTGCTAGTACAAGGGTCTAGGGAACTACTAAAGGGGCGGTGAATACCGCACAGCGTGGCTGGGCTATAATATATGCCTTCGGGCAGATAGCCCAGTACCAACCTATGAACCTATAAGCCTTTCTTAACTTTTATCCTTTAGCTCATATGCTACCATATTCCTTCCCTACTTAATTATTTCCCACCAATGTTATTTTTTATATTACATTTACATTTATGTACAGATTTCTCCAGTGTTTAATATAAAGTTTTGTATTACCTTAACATATGTATATACTCCTAATGTACAGTCACAGCTTTTGTATCAATGCACTATTTGTTTATTTGTCTTGTCTTTCCCAGTCGGGGCTGATTTTATAATTGGTCTAAATAAACCAGTGCTCTACCCTGGTAAACAAATTAAAAATAAAATAAATAAAATATATCAATTATATATGCCACATTGTCCTGAAGCTTTCACACTGCTTTCAGGCTAATCTTTGCAGGAACTGTGTTCTGTCAAGGGACTGGTGCACTGCAAGCAAAATGAACTGCTGTTCTTCAAGTTTCGAAGGTTAACTCTGCACTAAAACCACAACTATAACATGATACAAAATCAGTATGCTAAGTTGAGACATATTTTAATTTTAAGCATAACCAAATTTAAACTGCATAGAATACCATGTTTCAGTTGCAATTTCATGTACACATATATAGTTTTACTTGAAATAAATAATGTCAATGTAACATTTCTTATGACCGTCAAAAAAAGCTACACGCATACACATTTTTAAATCTGACACTGGCTTCCACAGGGACTGCAAGTTTGTGCTCTGACAGGATATAACAGTGAGTGTGTGTCTCTGAATGAGGCCTCTGGCAGAAACGCAGCACGCTGCTACAATACAACTTCCATATTTGGCCACAATTCTGCTTGCTTTACAGAAGCAATAAGATACAATGTTCTTTTCATTGTTTGCAAAGAAAACATGATCAAATTTTCCTGCCCCATTTTCTAGCAGACTGCATTCCAGTGCAGATCACTAAGCTATGCAAATCACATTCCCCACTAGAAAACTATCTTTAGCTGCAGTTAATTAGAACATTTCAAGCATTTAAATTACATTGTAATACCCACTAGGTTATGCATTATTATTTAATTAATAACACGTTTCAAGATTCTAAAAATAGAATGCAGTGGTTAGTTTTTGTTTTCTATTTGCTACGCAGACTCTGGGGGGGGCTAACAGCCTGTAATACAATATCATATAGTAACCATTTGGCTCAGTTTGTTATACTGTTGGCTTACATTTATGCAATCAACACAGAGTTCCAAACACTCATGCTATTTTTCCCTGTACAGCATATAGTAAAGTCTGCCTATTCTGGGCTAACACCATTTCACATTTCAAAATCTTACTGCTAAAAGAAAGCGGAAGAATCAGTAACCTGCACTGTGTAACAAACTTCACAAAACACAGGCTAGATGTTTAGTTGATCCATCATTAGCACAAAATAAACAGTCCTGACATTTTTTTAAAAGCTCTCAACATTCACTGCCGAGTTACATGCTGTTTGCAGCTACCCAATGCTGAAGTCACTACCACCACCACCACCACCTGGAATCAATTACTAAGCAAAGACTGATAAGACTATTAAAGAAAAGAGAGCACCCTGTAACATTATCCTGTCGAAGCATGGAGGACCTTCGGTACAATATCTCTATACTTCAAGTAGTGCAAATCCCACGTGACTTTCGTAGCCACAAAGTGCTGGAAATATCTGGCAAAGTAGCACCAACCTCCTAACTTACACATGCACACACTTTATTCCAAAATACCAATTTTAAAGCATAGTCCTTAGAATAACACTCTATAAATCAGAAAATATTTATGCAAAATGTGAGGACCACTGGAATCTCAAACAGCAATGATCATCTAAAATTTACTCTTGGTTGTTTGTCTTCCAAACAGCACCCTTCCATAAAAAGTCAATTGCAAACTGAAATTATATTTTTAAATTAGAATCAAGTGGATTTTCAATTATTTGACTTTCAACACAAATCCAGTCATTTCCAGATTACTTAGACATGATAATGACCTGGAGCTCCTCCGCGTCTAGCTTACTATTAACAAAACCCTTTATCATATCATATCATAGCTAAACACAGGACTCCTTCTATGTCCCCCTCAGCCTATACCTCCTACCTAATTAGTATGGAATTCCTATCTATTAAGCCAAATACCATTCCCCTAGGAGACTTCAATTACTCGCCCATAAACTGGAAGTCTTATACATGCTCCAAAGTGTATGTACAGAGATTTATGGACTTCAACAACAGAAACTCTGCGGACCAGTTAGTCTGCACCCCAACCAGGGCCAAAAAAATCCTTGATGAGTCCTTACCAATAAAGGGCAGATTTCTTCCCCAACTGTTGTAAATCCCTCCCTGGTCAAATTAGTCCACAAGTCAATCACATTCACCATAAGCCGGAAGCTTGAAGCATATCCAATACCTCAGTACTCAGAGACTATACAAAGGCTAGTCTACTAAAACTGAAAACTGAATGATGATGTGACTAAATTCAAAAGCCCCATCCACCTTTTCAACCCACTGGTTATGTGGAATCCTTGCATAGAAACATCTGTCCCCCCCCCCTTGGAAATAAATACAATGCCAAATAAAAAAAAATATATATATATACATATATACACACACACACACATATATATATATATATACATACATATACATATATAACAAGCTCTATAATAATATATATATACACATATACATGTATAACAAGCTCTATAATAAAAGAAAAAAACACACTGCACACAAAAATAAATCTAACTCACAAGATGCGAGAAATGCTGTTCTTAACTAAACAAAGAAACTACAGACCTTAAACAAATCAACCAAACCAGAAAATAACCACAAAACCTTTAATTATGTTAAAAGTGACAGTAATAATGCTCGGCACTGTGCAGAGCTAACAGTAAATGCACATACTTGGACCCAGAGGACATTGCTAATCTACTAGCAGATAAATTTAGCTCAAACTTTACCTCCTTTTCCCTCCAATATTCACAGATCACATTCCCACGCATATACCCCCCCATAAAATCTCCCAAGAACAAGTTCTCAAGACGATAAGGGCAAGAAAGTACAGTTCTGTACACTTAACATAAATGTAGATCTTAGAGAGTATTCACTGCTGCAGTCCTTACAAAATGGGTTTTCCAGCTCCCGGCAGCCCACAGTCGGCCAGAATACCAAAGTCCTTGGTATATGATGTCGGCTGCCTTCGGTTTAGGCCTGACATCAGGTACAAAAGGAAGCAGCAGACGCCATTTCCTCAGTTTTTCTTGCCTCAACTGTCAGGAGCTCCCCAAAAAAAGGTTAGACCAGGAAAAGAAAATCCAGTCTGTGCCCTAGGAAAAAAGGGGGGATGGAAGGGGGGGGGGTACCAGGACTGCAACAGTGAATACACTCGAACATCTACATTTATGCCAAGTGTACACAATTGTAATATGTTCATCGTGTTTCACTGTTGCAGTCCTTACAAAATGGGTTGATTCCCAAAGCCCAGGAAAAAAACAAAAGGGAGGAGGAACACCCACTGTTTAAAGGTTGGTAAGGATGTCCTGCAACTCTGCAGTGGCAAAACCAGCCCTGGACCTAGAAAACAAGGGTAAATTGTAATGTTTAGTGAAAGTGTGGACAGAAGTCTATGTAGCTGCTTCCAGTATGTCCCTAGTAGGTACACCTCTTAAAAAAGCTGTTGAGGCTGCCCTAGTAAAATGGGTTCTAATACTCCGAGGAGGAACCTTGCCATGCTGTAAGTAACAAAAATGAATACAATGAGCAATCCACTTAGAAATGGTCTGTTTTGAAGTAGCTTTGCCCTGAGCTCCAGGAGCAAAATTGACCAACAACTAATCTGACTTTCGAAAAGATTTAGCCCTGTCCAGGTAAAAACTAAGCTGTCTATGCACATCCAGGGAATGCAGTAACCTTACCCTTTATTATGAGGATTATGAAAGAAGGTAGGCAGGTGGATAGACTGGCTAAGAGTCAGGCTAGAAACCACCTTAGGCATAAAGGAGGGATTAATTCGAAGAGAAACCCGATCCACATGGAAGATGATAAAAGGCTCTACTGCCATTAAGGCCTGCAGCTCAGAAACTGTTCTAGCTGAAGTAATAGCCAAAAGAAAGGCAGTTTCCAGAATAGAAACTTCAGGTCTGCTGAGGCAGCTGGTTCAAAAGGAGGCAGAGTAAGTTTCTCAAGTACAAAATTGACATCCCAAGCTGGAGTAGGTGCCCTTCTGGGAGGCTTTAAATTACTAGCTCCCCTGAGGAACTGCTTCATCAAGGGATGAGAGAAAATGGGATGCTCAAAGGAAAAATGAGCAGAAATAGCTGAAGCATGGATTTTGACAAAAGAAAAGGAAAGTCCACCATTAAGCAAGCCTGCCAGATAGTCACGAATAATAGGAAGAGTAGGTTGAGAAGGGTCTTCCTCTCTAGTCTGCATCCAAATGGAGAATCTTTTTCACTTATCTGCGTAAGATTTCCTAGTGCTACCTCCTGACCTCATGAAGGACCTCAACCACTTTTTGGGAAAGGTTTAAATTATGAGCCAAGCTGCCAAATGCAGAGTCTGAAGATGAGGATGCAAAATCCCCCCCCCCCCGAACCAAGAGATCTGGTATCAGGGGAAGATGCCAAGGCCGAGGCTGGGAGAGACTGCGAAGTAATGGATACCGATGTTGTCTGGGCCAGTCTGGAGCTATGACGACGGCCCTTGGTTTTTCGTCCCTTATTTTTAACAGCACTCTGGGAAGAAGAGGCAGAGGAGGGAATGCATAGATAGAGAGCTGTGTCTAGGGGAAGGACAGAGCATCCACATTCCAAGCTTTGTTGTGATGATCCCTGGTGCTAAAGGTTGGAAGAAGGTGGTTGGTTGGAGATGAGAAGAGATCCACCTGGGGAGTGCCCCAACACTGAATTATGCGATAGAAGATGGTCTTGTTTAGTTGCCACTCGTGAAGGTCCAGGACCTGCCTACTCAACTAGTCTGCCAAGGTGTTGAGCCTTCCTGGAAGAAACTGAGCTATCAGACGAATGCCCATGGAAGCTGCTATGGACAACAGTATCATGCTTTGTCTGCACAGGGGGTAAGAGTGTGTCTCTCCCTGCTTATTGATGTACCACATGATTGTGGTGTTGTCTGTCCTGACCAGAAGAGTACCAGGAGAGAGAAGATGCTTGAAAGCCATTAAGGCCTGCTGGACTGCCATCAATTCCTTCAGATTTATGTGCAAGTCAATCTGTTAAGAGTTCCAAGTCCCCTGAATGCATCTGCCCTCTAGATGTGCTCCCCAAGCGTAGTCCGAGGCATCTGTGGTGAGAGTCTGGCTGGCAGGAGGTGGACAGAAAAGCAGGCCTTTGTTCTGTGCACAGGCCATCGCCCACCAAAGGAACTCCGCCTGCAGGCAGGGAATCAGAAGTATCAAGTCTAAATCCTGAGTGTGTTGACACTAAAGGTTTTTGAGGTACCATTGTATTTTCCTCATATGCAGTCTGGCATATGGAATCATCAGAATACATGAAGCCATGAATCCCAGGGCTTGCAGGAATTGCCTTGCAGAGAGCTGGGTCATGCTTGCCAAATTTTTGAAGTAATTCAAAAGATCCATTTGTTTCTCTTGAGGGAGGAATACCATCTGGGCGGGTGTGTTCAAGCTCGCTCCCAGGAATACAATCTCCCTGGTGGGTACCAAGTTTGACTTCTTTTCGTTGATGGTGTAGCCCAAAAAAGTAAGAAGGTTATTTACAAAGTCCAAATCCTTTAGAAGTTGCCCTGGAGAGTTTGCCTGAATAAGACAATCGTCCAAGTAAGGGTAAATTTGAATGCTTCTTTGCCTGCAAAAAGCAATGACTGGAGCCAGACATTTGGTAAAAACTCTGGGAGCAGTAGATAAGCCAAAGGGCAGTGCAGAGAATTGGAAGTGCCTGTTCCCCACCCTGAAGCGAAGGAACTGCCTGCAGCTCTCCCTTATTGGGATGTGCAGATAAGCTTCTTTGACAGCCAGGAATCCTTGGCCAGCATTGGCAGCAACTGCTGAAGAGTGAGCATTTTGAATTTGGGAATAACCAGAAAAGTGTTTAGAATGAACAAACCCAGAATAGGGTGCCAGGTGCCCCCTTTTTTGGGAACCAGGAAAAGCCTTGAGTAGAAATCCTGGCCTATCTGCAGTGCAGGAACTGGCTCTACTGCTTCCAGGTTTAGTAAAGAAGAAACTTGTTTTTCTGCTTCTGCCCTTTGATTTGGGGGGATATCTGGGTATCCTTGGTGGACAGGGAAGGTGTGAAAGGAGAACTTATAGCCTTGGGAAACTATTTTGAGCACCCATTTGTCTGTGATGGTGAACCTGACATTTGCAAACATGGCTAACCTTCCCCCCAAAGGAAACCCTGGGCCCGCAGAGGCAGGCAGGGGAAGGTCGGAGTCATTGGGAATGCTTGCTTTGGGAAGTTTGCTTAGAACTCCTCAATTCTGAAGAAGAAGTCTGCCAGTGCTTAGCCTTTTGAGGGGTGGAATTCTGTCCCCTAGAAGACCTGTAACCCCTAGACCTAGTGTGACTCTGTTTACTAGGGTCAGGAAAAGTCCAATTCTTAGAAGGGTAATGTCTACTAAAACGAGGAGGCTGAACTTGCAGAAAGTCCTTAACAGTTTGCATACATTTGGCCTTATTCTCCAACTTTTTCAACACCTCTTCTGCTTTGCTACCAAAAAGATTGCCCTTATGCAAAGGCACATCCAGTAATTTAGACTTGAGAGGTTTAGAAAAGGGCTGTTCCCTGAGCCAAGCATGTCTTCTAATGACAGAACCAGTGGCTGCTGCCCTGCAAGAAGCCTCCAAAGTGTTGAAACCACAATGTAGAGAATGTTTAGTGACAAGAGTGGCAGAATTCAATAAATCATGCATGTCCTTACTCTCCATCAGGGAAGGAGCACCAGCAATTTTAGCCTTAATAGCCTCCAAAGTACGCTGCTGATACTTAAGCATATGAAAAAGACAATTAACAGACCTAATAGCCAAGGTGGAAGAAGTATAAACCTTTTTACCCCATCTATCCAAGGCCCTAGATTCCCTGCCAGAAGGAACAGGATTTTTAGCAACCGTGGCGTTAGCACCCTTAGGGCCCTGAAAAATAATCTCTGGATCAGCAGTAGGATTCTTGAAAAGGAACTGATGAGAATCAGGAACTCTAATACCTGTCAGGCTTTCTGGGAGCAGGAGGAACAGAATTAGGAGTCAAATAATTCTCCATGAGAACATCAACAACTTCCAAAACCGGAGGGATAGCCAAAGGCATATGCTGTGGCAAATCCAAGAAATCCCTAACCCGTTTCTTAGACTGAGGATAGTCTGACTTTCCCACTTGAAATGCTCTCTAAGAGCATTCAGAGTATCCCCAAAAGAAAAATCTTCTGGAGGGGAGGCAGAAGGGATGGAGTCTTCTGCATCAGAACCCTCAAAACCAGAAAAAAGTGGAGAGTTTCCCTCTTCATCAGCAGAGGTGCTGGAAACCTCAGAGTCTGAGGCAGAGAAAGCTATTCCCTAATCCTTTTAGAAGGAGGTGGCTGAGAGCCCTTGATAAGGGTCAAGAGATCACTAGCCATTTTAACCATCTGAGCCTGAGGCATTTGAGGGAGGCCGACACCTGATTAGGAGTAGATTTTTGACTTGAAGGCCTGCTACAAAGCTGGAGGGACTCGGGAGGCCTAGCCACCGCAGACGTCTGAATCAAGGTTGGCGGTCTGGATCTGGTCTCCGGGTTGAGAAAAGAGGCGTCAGAAGCCGGTGCCTGCTTGGTGGCTCCAGATCCATCAGAGGCGGCAACTTGCAGAGGGTGAGAAAACGAAGTGGAAGCTTGTGGTATGGAGGACTCAGAAAAGGTCTTCGCAGATGCCTGCTGCTGAACATCCGCGGACTGCAGGAGCAAAGAAAGCGCCTCACTGACTAACGCTGGGCCGACAACCAACTTAACAGGGACGTCGTCGGCTAATTTGACCCTAAGCCTGTCGCAGTCCTTATCCTTGTGCTTCTTAGGAACATCTGAAGTTGGGAGACCAGAAGATGCCATACCGACGAACTTAGGCCAAACTCCGAAATGCTTGAACAAGATCCTAGCTCTACGGCATATGGTACGCGGGTTGAAAGAAGCACAGAGAACACAATTAGGGACGTCGTGCTCAAGGCCCAAACAAGTAATACAATAGGAGTGAAAATCACGATGCGGAATCTGTTTTCCACAGGCAAGACAGTTATTAACTTTCTCTGACATTCGTTAAAGCAAGAAAAGAGGGTCCCCAATAGGGTACTTATCTGAGGATATCTTCCAACTAAGCAATTGGAATACAAAAAGAAGGTACTCAGCCGACCGGCACTCGTGTAAAATGCTTCTGCTTCGAGCTCCGTGGCAAGAAAGACTGAGAAAATGGCATCAGCTGCCTCCTTTTGTACCTGACATCCTGATGTCAGGCCTAAACCAAAGGCAGCCGACGTCATATACCAATGACTTTGGTATTCTGGCTGACTGTGGGCTACCGGGAGCCAGATAACTAATTTTGTAAGGACTGCAATAGTGAAACAATGAACATCACTACATTTGTGGGGCCAGGTAACAAACACCAGGCTACTTACCGCTTAGCCTAAAGCATGACTTGTCTGATCCCCTAGAGAAGCTATTCAATATCGGCCTCAAAACAGATTTATGCCACATGAATGGATGACAACAAAAGTTATTCTAATGCACGGAGATGGGGCTTCAACAGATTAGGGTAATTACAAATACATAAGCCTGACTAGGCTCATCTGTAAGCTTATGGAAAAGATTATTAAGGAAATAATGTATAAGGATATAGGAAAAGTACAGTTTTGTACCTACCATAAATGCAGATGTTCGAGTGTATACACTGCTGCAGTCATTACACTTGGGTTACCCTGCCGTCAGGCGGTTCCCTAGTCGGCCTGAGTTCCAAAGTCTTGGTCCGGCGTCGGTTGCTGTCACCTCCTCCCTGACGTCAGTGCGACAGGGGTATACGAGATGCAGCCGATGCCATTTTCTTCAGTTTTTCTTGCCCCAGATGTCAGGTGCCCCCAAATAGGTAGGCAATTCAAATTGCTAGTAGTACATACATAAGAAAAGCAAACAACAACTTTCAGTTACCAGCAAATACACCCCAAAGGTAGTAAAGGGTAGAAGACATAGGTACGTACCAGCAAGCAAGAGGGGAAGGAGGGAGGGTAACCTGGACTGCAGCAGTGTATACACTCGAACATCTACATTTATGGTAGGTACAAAACTGTACTATGTTCATCGTGTTACACTGCTGCAGTCATTACACTTGGGTGGAATCCCAAAGCTGAGGTAGGGTGGCTGGTTCTATAAGGCATTTGGGGTGGCTATAAGGCCCTGCAGCACAGCAGTGGCGAAGCCAGCTCTGGATTTGGAGTATAAAGGCAGATGGTAATGCTTGGTGAAGGTATGCACAGAACTCCATGTTGCTGCTTCCAAAATATCCTTGGTAGGTACTCCTCTGAGGTAGGCAGTTGGAAGTGGCTGTTGCCCTGGTGGAGTGAGATCTAATGCAGCTAGGTACAGGTTTCCCATGGTGTGTATAGCAGAGACGTATACAATGTCCTATCCATTTTGAAATAGTCTGTTTTGAAATGGCCTTTCCCTGTGCTCCTGCAGCATATGCTACCAATAATTGCTCAGATCTTCTGGGAGCTTTGGTTTTGTCCACGTAGAAGCGTAACTGCCTGTGAATGTCCAAAGAATGCAGTAGTCTCTCCCCTTTATTCTGTGGTTTTGGGTAAAAAATTGGCAAGTGAATAGTTTGGTTTAGAGCCACACTTGATACCACCTTTGGCATAAACGTAGGGTTAGTTCTTAAAGACAATCTGTCCTGGTGGAAAATGAGGAAAGGTTCCACTGCCATTAGTGCCTGTAATTCTGAAACTCTTCATGCTGATGTTATTGCCAGGAGCAGAGCAGTTTTCCAAGAGATATATTTTAATTCTGCTGTGTTAGCTGGTTCAAAAGGAGGTAAAGTTAATTTTTCCAAAACAAAGTTGAGGTCCCAAGTTGAAGCAGGTGCTCTACAGGGTGGTCTTATGTTTTTAGCCCCTCTGAGGTACTGTTTTAGCAAAGGATTAGAGAAAACTGGTGGATCCGTGTTGTAATGAGCAGAGATGGCAGAGGCGTGGATCTTGATGGATGAAAAGGAGAGGCCCTTGTCCAGCATCTCAGTTAAATATTGTAGTATCTGAGGAATGTTTGGGACAAGAGGGTCAAGGCTGTGAGCCTGGTTCCAGGCACAGAATCTCTTCCATTTATCCGAATAGGCTTTCCTAGTACTAGGCCTTCTGGCCTCTAGAATGACATCCATAACAGCTTTGGAGAGAGGCATTGCTTGCTTGACTAAGAATTTTCCATGCAGCTAGGTTTAAGGTCTTTAGCTGGCTGTGAAGTATCTGATTGTTGTGCTGTGTCAGTAGATGTGGGATTGGAGGCAAAATCCAGGGTGGTTCTTGTGCTAAGTTCTTTAAGATTTGGTACCAGTGCTGGCGTGGCCAGTCTGGTGCAATCAGGATCATCTTTGGCTCTTCTTGCCTGGCTTTTATGAGTACCTTTGGAAGGAGAGGTAGAGGTGGGAAAGTGTATACTTGTAGGTTTTTCCAGCTGAATGAGAGGGCATCCACTTTCCTTGCTTGTGGATGGTAACTCCTTGTGCATAATTTCTGTAGCTGGCAGTTCATTGGGGATGCAAACAGATCTATGTCCGGGCTCCACCATTTCTGTGTTATCATTCTGAATATTTGTGAATTCAATTCCCATTCGTGGGGATCAATGATGTTTCTGCTTAAGTCGTCTGCCAGTGTGTTTTTCTCTTCTGGCAGGAATTGTGCTTGCAGATGAACTTGATAGTCTAGAGCTGTGTTCCACAAGGTCATGGCTTGTCTGCAGAGGGGGTAGGAGTGTGTGCCCCCTTGCTTGTTTATGTACCACATAAACTGTGGTGTTGTCTGTCTTTAGTAATAGTTGTCCTGGATGCAGCAGGTCCTTGAAAGCAATAAGGGCATTTTGTACAGCTAGCATCTCTTTTTGATTGA
Organism: Protopterus annectens; assembly: GCF_019279795.1. NCBI lineage: Eukaryota > Metazoa > Chordata > Ceratodontiformes > Protopteridae > Protopterus > Protopterus annectens. The sequence goes on from NC_056729.1 coordinate 666,405,311, forward strand.
TGTGAAGATGCCTTTGTTCTGCGGGCCACTCGCCCTGAATACATTTTCCTGCCATATGTGCTCCCCAGGCATAATCCGATGCATCTGTTGTCAGTGTTTGCCTGGCTGTGGGTTGAGTAAAAGACTGTCCTTTGTTGAGGTGACAAGCTTGAGCCCACCATCGAAACTCCTGTTGAAGGCAAGGAATTAGTGGTATAACTGTTTGCAAACTTTGACAGTGTTGAGACCATACACTCTTTAGGTACCATTGTAGTTTCCTCATATGCAGACTGGCATATGGAATTAGTAGTATGCAAGATGCCATGTAACCCAAGGCCTGCAGAATTTTTCTTGCAGGGAGTTGGGTCTTTGTTGCCATCAATTGAAAGTATTGAGTCAGTTTGTCCTTGCTTGTTTGGCATGAGATAAGCCATCTGGGCCGTTGTGTTCAAGCTGGCACCCAGGAATATTATCTCTTGTGAGGGCACTAGTTTTGATTTCTTTTCATTTACTGTGTACCCCAGGCAACTTAATAACTTTTTTTACAAACGCCAGATGCTTTAGAAGAATGTCCTTGCTCTCTGCTTGAATCAGGCAGTCGTCCAGGTATGGATAAATTTGAATTCCTTTCTGTCTGCAAAATGCAATTACTGGTGCCAGGCACTTTGTGAAGACCCTGGGCACAGTAGATAAGCCAAAGGGCAGTGCAGAGAATTGATAGTGCATTGAACCAGCTATGAAGCTGAGGTATCTTCTGCAGTTTTGTCTGATAGGGACATGCAGGAATGCCTCCTTGAGGTCCAAGGTCACGAGCCAAGCTTTCTTGCCCAGCATGGGAAGAAGCTGCTGTAGTGTCAACATTTTGAATTTCGGAACATCCAGGTAAGTGTTTAGAGAAGAAAGATCCAGAATGGGCCTCCAGGCTTTGTCCTTTCTGGGAACCAGGAAGAGTCTTGAGTAAAATCCTTGTCCTTGCTCCTGTGGTGGTACCTTTTGAATAGCTCTCATGTCCATGAGTGCTGTAATTTGTTTTTGAGCCTCTGCCCATTGATTTGGTGGTGAAAGTGGAACCTGTAACCTTGAGATACAATGTTGAGAACCCATTTGTCTTTGGTGATCCAATGCCAGTTGTGATAGAAAAGTGCCAGTTTTCCTCCCAAGGGGGCTGCCAAGAGGGAGCTGTTTGGCAGCTGTAGTGGGAAGTCATTGAAGCTGCTTTTTATATGCTTGGGGCCTGTCTTCCCCTTCTTTCTGGCCTGGTGCACCCCATTGTCGAGGCCTGTAAGGACCTTGTGGTTGACCTCTACCTCTTGGAAGTCTGTATCTGCCCCTTTGAGGTCTGTCTGTAACTGGAAAGGACCAATTCTTTGTTGGCCAATTTCTGCTAAATCGAGGAGGCTGAACCTGTAAGAAATCCTTCACCGTTTGCATAGATTTTGCCTTATCCTCCATTTTCTTTAATACCTCTTCTGCCTTAACTCCAAACAACACATCCTGCTGCAAAGGTGCATCCAATAATTTTGCTTTAACATGATCTGGTAACGCATGTTCTTTTAACCAAGCATGTCTTCTAATGACAAAGCCTGTAACTACTGCTCTACAAAAGAGGCCTCTAAAGAATCAAAACCACATTGCAAAGTATGTTTTCCCACTTGTTCAGTTGCATGCAATAAATCCTGCATTTCTTTAAAATTAGGAGGATCTGAATCTGGAAGCATTTTTTGTTTCAACTGAGACATCAAAAATTGCTGATATTTTAGCATGTGAAACTGGCAATTTAAGGCTCTCATTGCTAAAGTTGCAGACGTATATACTTTCTTTCCCCATCTGTCTAATGCTCTGGAATCTCTGTCAGAGGGAACTGGATTTTTTGCTGATGAAGCCTTAATCCCTTTCGGTCCCTGAGAAATAGTTTCAGGGTCAGCAACAGGGCTTTTATACAGAAATTTGTGTGAGTCAGGGACTCTGTATCTGTCAGGTTTAACTGGGGCTGGAGGTAAGCAATCAGGATTTAAGCTGGATTCAGTATACACATCATCCACAATATCTAACACTGGCGGAATAGTGAGGGGTCTGTGTTGAGGTAATAAAAGGACGTCTCTGAGCCTTTTCTTGGATTCTGAGTAATCTTGGCTTCCCAATGGAAATGCTCCCTCATGGTATGCAAGGTTTCCCCAAAGGAGTAGTCCTCAGGCGGAGAGGCTGATGGAATTGATTCCTCAGCATCAGAATCCTCATAAGGGGGTAAAGAATATCCTAGGTCTGAGGATGAATCTGAAGAAATGGACACCTGGTCGGATGAGTCATAGTCTGCATCCTGTCTGGGCCTTTTATCAGGAGGGGGATGGGACCCCCTGATCAGAGTGATTAGGTCTTCGGCCATTTTGAGAATTTGTTTCTTAGGCATGGAGGCCTGTCCTGGAGAATGCTGTATTTGTTTGTTTTTAAAGGAGGCTTAGACTTAGCAGAGGGTTTAATGCTTAACTGAGTAGGTCTGAATACACCCTCTGAAGCTGCAGGTTGCTCAGCTACTTCGGATCCCTCTGAAGGGTTAGTTTCGGTAGGCTGAAAAACTTGTGCAGCCGAAGGCCCAGCCAGCTCCACGTGGGAGTCGGAGGTGGCCTGTGGTTCTGCAGAAGCGGTTGTCAGGGGCTGCGAAGGCACCTCGCTGAAAACCGGAGAACCGGCGACCGGCCTAGAAGAGGCCTCGTCGTCAGTTTTTGGTCTCGGATGCCTGTCCTTGTCTTTGCGCTTTTTATGTATTCCAGTCGTCGGATGTTCCAATGGCATGGTGTAATTGAATTTTCTGCCAAAATAATGTCGGGCAAAATCAAGCCGACGTTTAATAGTGCGCTTGTTAAACCTAGCACAAAACCGACAACCAGTGATGTCATGGTCTGGGCCTAGGCATGGGATACAATAGGAATGGAAATCCTTATGAGGTATTTGCTTCCCACAAGAAATACAGTTATTAACTTTTACTGACATCGGTCTGAGGCAAGAAATAGTTTCCCCAATGGGGTACTTAGCTTTGTGGAAGACTTCGGTTCTGGATTCGGAATGAAAATCTCGGGAGTCGGCCGACCGGCACTTGCGAACTGCTTTTGCTTCGGGCACCGCCCGGCAAGAAAGACTGAAGAAAATGGTGTTGGCTGCATCTTATATACCCCTGTCGCACTGACGTCTGGGAGGAGGCGACAGCAACTGACGCCGGACCAAGACTTTGGAACTCAGACCGACTGGGGAACCGCCTGACGGCAGGATAACCCAAGTGTAATGACTGCAGCAGTGTAACATGATGAACATCCTGTAGACTCTCAACCCAACTGAGGGTTGACTACATAATCCAACTGACACTTTTTTGAATTTTTCAAAGACAAGTAATACTTGTTTTAGACCAGTTTTAAAATAACCTTTGTCTATTGAGCAAAGGATGCAAAACAGGTCTTATAATGTAAATTTAAATTGAGCAATTATATTACTTTTTAGTTTTGGGGTAGAGGATATTTGAAAAAAAGTCACCAAAAATTAGATGGCTGTTTTCAGCTCAACCAGGCTGCTTGATGAATTAGGGTCAGAACCAACATTTTTCCACAAAAGGAAGCAAAACCTAAAGGGTTTATTAGGAGAAGGGGCTGAATAACTTGGGGAAAATATCAGTATCATTAAGGGTAAGTACAAAGACAGAGGTTGTTTGCGAACAGTGTTAACATCACTGTACTATCATACTTCAGAGTTATCCCGTGCAAGGAGAGATACAGCAGTGGTACCAAGAGAGTGGCATATCTTGCTACTTACTTGACCTGTACTTCGTTTTATGTTGGAAAAACAGAATATGCAGTAACAGCACATATTTACAAGCATGTTTATGAAATAAAGTGTGGTAAACAAACGTGCTTAGCAATAATTCCAAAAATTGTGCTGGTTTTAATAAAAATTTCTGTTATTTTACATTGGGGAAGGCATCTATAAACATTTCTGTTATTTTCATTGGAGAAGGCATCTAAGCATGACAGAAATGGGCATTGACAGGACAGATTGGACTATATTGAGTTATACTGGCAGATCTTTTTAAGTGCATCCCATACACCTGGTTTAAATTATACTGTCTCTATCAATAGTATTTTACATTTAAGAGCAGCAAAACTTTAATCTGTTCAAGTCACGTGTTGTTTTGGTAAGATTTTTTTTTAAAAGCTTGGGTTGGGTTAGGTGATTAGTTCTGATAAAGGTCAGAAGTTATATGGAACAAAAGTACTAAAACTAACTAAGGGTATTCTGTGGATTGCATCTTGTGGCTTTTTTGTTGTTGTTAAAGTTTATGCTGTGCAGTGTATTTTGAGGTCATTAATCTTTATTTGAAGCCTCAGGAGGAGTGACTGATTCTGTATCAGAGTGAGTTCTCTGTTCTGGTGGAATTACTAACCCAAATGGTTAACAAGTTAGATGCAACTGATGTGGGTAATCAAAAAGTGATAACAGCTGCTAACCATCTCAATAACAGTGGAGAAAGTGAATTACCTGTTGTCACTAGTGTTTCTGGATGTAGGAAAAAGTGACCCCCGCCCCCTACTCTTGGGTGGCAATTACATCAAATTGTAAATTATCAGGCAAAAGAAATGGAAAACAGAATTCTGGTTATGCTCTCAAGGACTGGTTAAATAAAGCCCTCAACCTGGAGAATAGCTATGAAATGTCTGTCAGTGACAAAATATTATCAGATAAACTGACTAAATTAGAAAAAACTTATGATATAGTACAGGAACTTACAGCTTCATATTTTTTTTTATAGCACTGCAGTTGTCAAGACTGGCATACAACTGATGGCTATATTAATTAAAGAGGAGGCTCCCTACTGAAATGTCGGCACTAAAAAAAACAAGTGCTGACAAGCCAAATTAAAAAAAAAAAAAAAAAAAAGATTGAAAACTTGGGAGAATAGCAAAACTTGATCATTCTTCTCCTTTAAACTTCCCCCTCCCCTGCAGACAGGCAAGCCCCCCTCCCCCATCTCCCAAACTTATCAACATAGAGACTGACACACCTTGGCAGAAAGGGAATATTCTGAGAAATGGCCATCTCTGACTTTGAATATGCAAGTCTATTGCTTCAGCCAGTCTCCATGTTTTGGGACTCCCCTCTAGCAAGTCCTGAGATTTCAGATAGTTACCAAAGACAGACAGGCAGCTCAGCAAACTTATTGTGGAAAGGGCTAATTAGTGGTTAGAAGAACTGAACAACCAATTTGAGCAAAGTGAAGCTGTAAATGGATCTGCTTTTTCTACCTATGAGGTAGTACAGAAAGATGTTTCAATGGGTTGACTTAAAACATAGAATTATTATGAAAAGAAAAGAAAAACTGCTCCTTAAAGGCAAAAACAATTACGACTTAAAGAATATGCATCCAGATCCGAAGGGGGAAGTCAGGAACGGGAAACATAACAGAAACAAGGATATATAACTTCAAGCACAGTTATCACCGATTGGCAAGCAAGTGATAAAGATTTTTTTTGTGCCTGATCTTCATGCAAGTTGAAACGAATAGCTGCAAAAATTTCTGCCGAGGAGAGTTACAAAACAACCCACAGATTGAGCAATTACCAGGACCAACAATTATGCAACTGTCTGAAACAGCAGAATCACAACAGGAGAAAGGCAAAGCAAGGCGTCATCACTAAGCACAATAAAACTAGGTATTATTTTTAACATTAATGGTTTTACAAAATATAATTACACTTACCTGAACATTGACAATAACTTAGTGAAGTTATTTTAGAAGGGAATTGCATTTGTCCATTCTAGTAAAATGAATATAATTGATTTACTTATTGAAATTAAATTATTCACAAGGAAGTTCAACTTGAGCAGGCTATTTTTTAATAATAACCAGAGGACAGTTAAAAGTTTGCTAAAGACATGTACAGTACCCCCCCCCCCCCGCCATATCAGTTTCAGTTTTTGAGAAAATGTGAAAACGTGATTTGTGCAACATGCTGAACAAAAATAACAGAAAGAGGTTTTTAACCTGACTGTAGTGGAGAATGATTTGTTACAAAATACATCCATAAGGATTATGAAACTCGAATAAGGGTGGAGGGGTGGTGAGACTGAAAAGTTTTGATTATTCATCCAAAATGATGGAGTATTCAATTTTTTTTTTTTTAGCATTTAGGAAGACTGCTTAGGAAGACTGATTAGTGGTAAGAAGAACTGAACAATGAATTTGAGCTACCTGATTTGTATAATTTTTTATTGTAAAAAATCCAATCATATCTTCTTTTTTGGGATTTCCAAAACACACAAAGATCAGGGAAGTCCCTCTCTGCAACCAGTTGCAGCCTCTAGTGGATCAAACATCTAGCATTACTAGTGGAGAATGAACAAACTTTTTTTTTAATGATAACGCCACATGCTGAAAAACTCTTGAGACATTCAAAGTCAACGCTAGCTCACAATGTGTGTTTTCTTGAGAATTGTTTAATGGCTACTACTGATGTTAAACATTTTTCTGACTGAGGAATGTAGTGATATAGTTTTAGAGAATAATTTTGTATATTTTGAAGGAGAATATTTTCAGCAGACCACAGGGGTCCCTATAGGTGACTCATTTGCCCCCGTGTTTGTAAATATAGTTAAGTGGAATTTCTTCACAGTTTCAAACCATGCTTAAATGACTGCATTTATTTTTTTCATCCAGTTTCATGCTCCAGCTCTGCTGTCTCTTCAACACCCACATAACTTGCAAGAAAAAAATACACACTTTATACACTCCTATAGTTAACGTGTTTTCATTCTATAAGCACACAGCATTGTTCTAACCATTACTCATAGCTAAACAGTATTCTCTGGTAAGTCACCCCTGAAATTAAATGCACATTTTGGATGCAAACTTGGTGTTTAATAAAAAAAGAAATCTTATTTATTTATTTTACATTTGTTGACCGGGAATGTCCGACTGAGCCGAAGCCCTTTTTCAGCAGAGGTCTAGGGAGAAAAGCTCCAATTAATACAAATAATTTAAGCTCAGATAATAAAAACAATTAAACAGTTGCAGGGTAATTTAAGAACTCATGCAATATATATATAACATAATTAAAAGTCAAAAGAAAACAATCAGTTCCATATTACAAATGTTATATAATATATGAACAGTGCCAGTGTCTTAAATGGCATTTACAGAGAAAGTAAGGGAAAGGAAAGTGTAGAGGAGACTAGAGGAAGGAAAAAGGATGGAGTAGGTTGAAGGTAAAAGAGGTTGGTTATAAGGGGAGACAGTGGAGAGAGGAGAAAGAAGGCATTTTAGTTAGATGAATATATTCAGGGAGGTAATAACAGTGGTAGGTCCATTGCCTTTTAAAGTACTCTTTTGTGGCCAATTTAAATTGTTTAGGATGTGTAAGAGTTCTGATTTCAAGAGGGAGTTTATTCCATGCTATAGAGGGGTGGTAGCTATATATGTTGCACCATGACTTAGACTTGGGTTTGTAAATATATAACAGATCTTGGGACAAGCTCCGGAGATTTCTTATAGGGGAATAGTGGGAGATGAGGGAGCAAATAGCTGGACAACAGGCTGGCTGATATAGAATTGAGTGCATGGTTTGGATTTGTGAGAGGAGGAGTAGGTGAGGTAGTTCAAGCCAGTTTAAGTGTTTTAGGATGAGACAGTGGTGGGATTTATAGGTTTGTTGAGCTGCAAATCTAGCTATTTTGTGATATGTTGACTCAAGCTTGGTAAGTAGAGAAGAGTTTAGATTTGTGAGAATTTGGGAGCAATAAGTTAAGCAGGGTAGAAGGTAAGCATGTGTGAGAGTAATCCTAGCTTTGGGGGTGAGAAATTCTTTGTTTCTGTATAAAAGTCCTAGTTTCGGATGGGTTTTCCTGATACAATTATTTATGTGATGGTTGAATTTTAGCTGATCATCAATGGTAACACCAAAGAGCTTTGTGCTGGATTCAACTTCAATAGGGGTATTGTTAAGTGACATTATGGAAAAGGAAGATTTGATGTGGTTTACTGTTTGGGGGGGGGGGGAGAAAGAGTAGTAGTTTTGTTTTTTTAGGGTTGAGGATGAGCTGATTATTGGAGAGCCATGTCTCAACTGAATTAAAGGAAGACTGGGTAGCACATAAGAGTTCAGAGGGAGAACTGGCAATGGTTATGACGGTAGAGTCATCAGTGTATTACACTATGGAAGAATATGGGCAAGAGGAATGGAGTAAGTTAGTGAAGACATTAAAAAGTAGTGGTCTGAGAATGGATCCTTGCGGGACACCCATTTTTATTGGAAGGGGGGTAGACACTGCAGAGTGCCATCTGACTGACTGCAGTCTGTCTGTGAGATAGCTGGAGAACCATACTTGGTAATGCAAAAAATTAAACTGCACAAACAGAAAGTGCACTAACAGTACCTACTGAAGACATTGTATTACTTTCTTACTATTACCCATATTATTAGTTCATTTGCAATATTAGTGCGTAACAAACCTTTCAACTGTTCTTGTTTTGGATGAATTATCTTATTTTCCTGGCCTGCTTTACCCCTGCAAAGTTGTCCCTATTTTTGGAGGTATGTCATTATTTTCAGGAATGATTTCCCCTTTGTACAATTTTCAGAATTCCCATCACATACGATTTTTAAAGCTGTCTAGTACACAGAAGAGTAGTGGCAACAATAATTAAAGTAAGAGGTTACAAGTCTTAGATCTTCTTTTTTCTAAAGCAAAAATAAATGACCTTGTGTTTTAAGAATTCTACAAAACAATTAAAGTCTACAGAGTTCACACTGTCTTTTTGATAATGTGCTTTTTTTTTCATCATTTTGCCAATGTTTTTTGAACATGTTTGAGTAGTATCCTACATTCTTATTGGAAGCAAGAAGAGTTATGTGCTACTTAGTATTCAATTTGTATGCTAATTAGATGTTCGTATTTTTAGCTGGCTGTACCTATTTTTCGAGGGCTTTTGTTTCTATTTTCAGTCTGTATGTTGAGAGGTATGATGCATAACTGCAGATAAACACTCACTATTTTTTTTTTTTTGTTAAACTGGTAAATGGACCAAAATATAATTGGATTTTCTTAAAGTCCTGGAAGAAAGCAGTGCTTGTGGAATTCAATAATGGCAAATTACTTGACCTAGCAAGCTACAAACCTATATCCATCCTATCCAATCTATGTAAAGTAACTGAAAAAAATGTGTTTCCATTTGGTTTCTCAACTACCTTATAGAGAATAAGTTATTTTTCACAACACAGCATGGATTTAGGCCAGGTCATAGCACAGCATCAGAAAGTACAGTTGTGTACACTTACCATAAATGTAGACGTTTGAGTGTATTCACTGTTGCAGTCATTATGTTAGGGTAATCTGCTGGCAGGTTGCCCTGAGTCGGCCTGAATATCAAAGTCTTGGGTCCTGTGTCGGTTGTGGTCTCCTCTTCCATGACATCAGGGGTATAAAACAGACAGCCAACACCATTTTCTTTAGTTTTTCTTGCCCCAGATGTCAGGTGCCCCCCAAATGGGGAGCAAAAAAAAAAAAAAATTATATATATATATATATATATATATATATATATAAATAAAACTATAAATACATGCAAATGTCAACATAAACTTTACCTTCATCTAAATGCAAATACACCACAAAGGCTGTAGAATATAGTGAAGGAAAGAAAAGCTGCAGAATAAAGGGGGGTGGCGGGTGGGTAACCCGGACTGCAACAGTGAATACACTTGAACATCTACATTTATGGTAAGTGTACACAACTGTACTATTTTCTTCGTGTTTCACTGTTGCAGTCATTACATTTGGGTAGAATCCCAAAGCTATGAATGGGAGGCTGGAAAGTACAGTTTTGTACCTACCATAAATGTAGGTGTTCGAGTGCTAATACAGCTGCAGTCATAACAGATGGGTTCTCCTGCCGTCAGGCAGGTCCTCGGTCGGCCGAATTCCAAAATCTAGGTCCGGCGTCTATTGTCATCGCTTCTTCCCTGACGTCAGTGCGCTAGGGGTATAAAAGAACCAGCCGATGCCATTGTCTTCAGTTTTTCTTGCCCCAGATGTCAGGTGCCCCCAGAAGGAAGGCAATACATAAATTTGTGTAATAAGGCAATGCAATATAATCAAAATACAGTAGTTGCAAGCAAATACACCATAAAAGAATACTCCAATCAGGATGTATGAGGAGGTGTTAGCCAATAGGCCTGTCCCAAGAGGGGAAGGAGGGAGGAAAATCTGGACTGCAGCTGTATTAGCACTCGAACATCTACATTTATGGTAGGTACAAAACTGTACTATGTTCATCGTGCATACAGCTGCAGTCATAACAGATGGGTAGAATCCCAAAGCTAAGAAAGGGGTGGTAGGCACTAGGTGGAACTAGGAGGAGCCAGAATGCCCTGCAAGACTGCAGTGGCAAAGCCTGCTCTAGTTTTGGAGTATAATGGTAGGTGGTAGTGCTTGGAGAAGGTATGCACAGAACTCCAAGTGGCTGCTTCCAAAATATCTTTGGTAGGAACTCCTCCGAGGAAGGCTGCAGAGGTAGCTGTGGCCCTTGTGGAGTGAGATCTGATGCCAGCAGGTACAGTTTTACCATGAAAAGAGTAACAAAAGCGTATGCAGTGGGCTATCCATTTTGAGATTGTCTGTTTGGAAATTGGCTTCCCTTGAGCTCCTATAGCATAGGACACAAAGAGCTGTTCTGATTTTCTGAAAGGCTTTGTTCTGTCCAAATAATAACGCAGCTGTCTGTGGATGTCCAAGGAATGTAGTAGTCTCTCCCCTTTGTTTTGAGGATTAGGGTAGAAGGTAGGTAAGTGTATAGCCTGATTCAAAGCTACCCTGGATACCACCTTTGGCATAAAGGACGGGTTGGTTCGTAAGGAAACTTTGTCCTGATGGAAGATGATAAAAGGCTGCACAGACATGAGGGCTTGTAGTTCCGATACCCTACGAGCTGAGGTGATAGCCAGAAGGAAAGCTGTTTTCCAGGACAAATACTGCAAATCTGTTGAGGTAGCTGGCTCAAAAGGAGGGAAGGTCAGCTTTTCTAGAATGAAATTGAGATCCCAAGCAGGTATTGGTTGTTTCCTTGGGGGTTTTATATTCTTAGCCCCTCTGAAGAACTGTCTTAAGAGGGGGTGTGAGAATAAAGGTGGATTAGTGTTGTATTCTGCAGAAATGGCTGAGGCATGGATTTTGATGGCGGAGAATGAAAGTCCACTGCTTAGCAGCTCAGCTAGATACTGTAATATTTGAGGTAAATTCAGTTTTCCAGGATTCTGGCCCTTTTTCTCATTCCAGGCACAAAACTGTTTCCATTTTGCAGAGTAAGCTTTTCTAGTAGACGGCCTTCTGGCCTCCAAAATTACATCCTGCACCTCCTTGGAGAGTAGGGTCTGTTGTGATGTTAAGGAATCTTCCATGCGGCCAGATTGAGTGTTTTCAGCTGACTGTGAAGAGTTCTGAAGCTGCGCTGAGTCAGAAGAAGAGGCATTAGAGATAGGGTCCATGGAGGGGAATGCGTCAGGCTCCTCAGGAGTGGGTACCAGTGCTGTCTTGGCCAGTCTGGAGCAATGAGAATCATCTTTGGTCTGTCTGCTCTGGTTTTTAATAGAACTTTGGGCAGCAGAGGAAGAGGTGGAAAGGCATAAACTGTCATTGTTGTCCAACTGAAAGAGAGAGCGTCCACTCTCCAGGCCTGTGGATGAAAGGTCCTTGAGCAGAATTTTGTCAATTGGTGATTTTTGTGGGAGGCAAAGAGATCTATGTCTGGCCTTCCCCATGCTTGAATTATCTCTGTAAAAACTTGAGGATGCAACTTCCATTCGTGTGGATCTGTCATATTTCTGCTTAGGTTGTCTGCCAGCATGTTTTCCTTGCCTGGCAAGTACTGTGCTTGAAGTTCGATTTGTAATTCCAGAGCCATGTTCCAAAGTGACATGGCCAGCCTGCATAGGGGGTATGAATGGGTTCCTCCCTGTTTGTTTATGTACCACATTACTGTGGTGTTGTCTGTCCTTATCAGTAGTTGACCTGGATGCAGAAGGTCTTTGAAAGCTATAATAGCATTTATTACTGCTAGCATTTCCTTTTGATTGATGTGAAGGTGCTTTTCTTTTTGGGACCATTTGCCCTGAATGCACCGATCTGTCATGTGCGCCCCCCAGGCGTAGTCCGAGGCGTCTGTTGTGATGACTTGATTTGTTTGAGGCTTGCAGAATGGGAGACCTGTGTTTCTTTGGCATGCTTGAGCCCACCACAGAAATTCCTTTTGAAGACATGGAATTAGTGGAATTATTGTTTCCAAACTGTGGCTGTGTTGAGACCATAGGTTTTTCAGGTACCATTGAAGTTTCCTCATATGCAGCTTTGCACATGGGATTAGTAGAATGCAAGATGCCATGAATCCCAGAGCCTGCAGGATTTTCCTTGCAGTTAGCCTGGTGAAATTTGCTAGTATTCTGAAGTATTGAGTTAGTTGCCCCTGCTTCTCTGGCGTGAGGTAGGCCATCTGGGTGTTTGTGTCCAAGTTGGCACCCAGGAAAATTATTTTCTGAGAGGGTAGTAGCCTTTATTTCTTTTTGTTGACTGTGTACCCCAGAGAATTCAACAACATTATTACAAAAGCCAGATGTTTCAGAAGTATGTGCTTACTGTCCGCTTGGATCAGGCAGTCGTCCAAATAAGGGTATATTTGTATCCCTTGAAGTCTGCAGTAGGCAATTACTGATGCCAGGCATTTCGTGAATACTCTGGGTGCAGTAGATAAGCCAAAGGGCAATGCAGAGAATTGATAATGGGTTGAACCTGCAAGAAATCTGAGGTATCTTCTGCAATTTTGTCTGATTGGGACATGCAGGTATGCCTCCTTGAGGTCCAATGTTACCAGCCAAGACTCCTTGCCCAGCATGGGAAGAAGCTGCTGTAATGTGAGCATCTTGAATTTTGGTACGAGTAAAAATGTGTTTAGGATGGATAGGTCCAAAATAGGTCACCTATCTTTTTCCTTCCTTGGTACCAGGAATAGTCTGGAATAAAAACCTTGACCTTGTTCGTGAGTAGGTACCTCTTGAATAGCTTTCATGTCCATGAGATCTGAAATTTGTCTTTGTGCCTCTGCCCTTTGATTGTGTGGCAGGTTTGGCATGCCTCTCATTTTTGGAAGGGTGTGAAAATGGAATCTGTCGCCTCTGTTTATAATGTCCAGGATCCATTTGTCTTTTGTGACAATATGCCAATTTTTTGAAAATAATGCCAGTTTTCCACCCAAGGGTGCTGCCATTTGAGCCTTGCTTGGCATGCAAAGGGGAAAGTCATTGGGCTTGCTTTCTGAATGGCTGCGAACTATCCTCACCACCTCTTTGTGTAGGAGCTTGCCATTGTCTGCCTCTAAACGATCCTTGAGATTGCCCTCTGCCCCTCGGGCGCCTGTATCTACCTCTTTGGGGTCTGTCCGTGGCTGGAAAGGACCAATTTTTGGAAGGCCAATTTCTACTGAAATGTGGAGGTTGTACCTGTAGAAAATCTTTCACTGTTTGCATTGATTTAGCCTTTTCCTCCATTTTCTTTAATACCTCCTCAGCTTTAACACCAAATAATACATCCTTTTGCAGAGGGGCATCTAGTAGTTTAGCTTTGACATGATCTGGTAAGGTTTGCTCCTTGAGCCAGGCATGTCTACGTATGACTGATCCTGTAACAGCAGCTCTACATGAGGCCTCTAGAGCATCAAAACCACATTGCAAGGTATGTTTACCCACTTGTTCTGCACTATGCATCAAATCCTGCAACTCCTTCAAGTCTGGTTGTTCAGGTTGTGACATTTTACTTTTCAACTGTGATAACAGAAACTGTTGGTACTTTAGCATATGGAACTGGCAGTTTAATGCCCTCATGGTTAAGGTGGCCGAGGTGTATACCTTTTTTCCCCACCTTTCTAAGGATCTGGAATCTCTCGGAAGGTAATGGGTTTTTAGCAGTGGAGGCCTTAATTCCCTTGGGGCCCTGTGAGATAGCTTCTGGGTCAGCCGCATGGCTTTTGTATTAAAATTGGTGTGAGTCAGGAACCCGGTAGTACCTGTCAGGCTTGACTGGGGCTGGAGGTAAAGAATCCGGGTTAAGGCAGGCCTCCGAGTACACATCATCTAGTATGTCTAAGACAGGAGGTATAGCCAGAGGCCTGTGCTGGGGTAGCAAGAGAAAATCCCTAAGCCTTTTCTTGGAATCTGAGTACTCTTGGCCTTCCCAGTGGAAGTGTTCCCTTAAGGTATGCAAGGTTTCCCCAAATGAGTAATCCTCTGGGGGGGGAGACAGAGGGAATGGACTCCTTAGCATCAGAATCTTCAAAAGGGAAGTAAGAATGTTCCTGTTCATCAGAGTGCTCTGAAATAATGGAGGCCTGGTCAGAGGAGGGGGATTCTTCCTCCACTCTGGGCCTTTGTCCGGGGTTGAGAACCCTGATAAGAGTAATCAAATCCTCAGCCATTTTAAGCATCTGTTTTTTAGGCATGGGGCCTGGAGAAGGGCCCTGTGGAGCTTGTCTCTTAGACTGCATGGCTGCTTTAGACTTAGTGAAAGCCTTGATAGAAAAGGAAGAGGAAGGTCTGAAGACACCTTGAGAGGAAGCAGACCTGTCTACATTTTGAGATTCACCACCAAAAGTGGCTTCGGTATCTGTAGTCGGGGTGTGGGCCGAGGAGCCTGCGACCTCGGGCACAGAAGACACCGCCAATGAAGTGTCGTCAGTAGGCAGGGGCCGCATAGGCGCCTCGCTGAGAACCGGACAACCTGTAGTCGGCTTTGGCGTGGTGTCGGTAGAAGCCGCGGACCTCGTGTTTCGGTCCTTATCTTTGCGTTTTTTCGACAAAACTGGAGTCGGAGTATCCGACGACATAATATAGTTAAATTTTTTGCCAAAATAGTGCTGGGCGAACTCCGCCCGACGCTTAATGGTGCGTTTGTTGAATGTAGCACAAAAACGACAGACCGAGACGTTGTGGTCTGGGCCTAGGCAAGGAATGCAGAGGGAATGAAAATCCTTATGCGGTATTTGCTTCCCACAAGAAATACAATTATTAACTTTGTCTGACATCGGTCTGAGGCAAGAAAAGTTTACCCAACGGGGTACTTAGCTTTCAAGAAGACTTCGGTTGCAAAATTTTCATAATTTCAGGAGCTGGCCGACCGGCACTTGAGAACTGCTTCTGCTTCGGGCACCGCGCGGCAAGAAAGACTTAAGAAAATGGCGTTGGCTGGTTCTTTTATACCCCTGGCGCATTGACGTCAGGGAAGAAGCGACGACAACCGACGCCAGACCTAGACTTTGGAATTCGGCCGACCGAGGACCCGCCTGATGGCAGGAGAACCCATCTGTTATGACTGCAGCTGTATGCACGATGAACATCTAAACAGCATTAGGAGCGGCTATAAGGCTCTGCAGAACTGCAGTGGCAAAGCCTGCCCTGGACTTAGAGAAGAGAGGCAAATGATAATACTTTGTAAAAGTATGAACAGAACTCCAAATAGCAGCTTCTAGAATGTCTTTGGTTGGCACCCCTCTGAGAAAAGCTGCTGATGTAGATGCAGCTCTGGTGGAATGTGACCTAATGCCCTTGGGCACCGGTTTACCATAATGCAAATAGCAAAAACGAATGCAGTGGCTTATCCACTTTGAAACAGTCTGCTTTGAAATAGCCTTTCCCTCTGATTTAGCAGCAAATGCCACCAGTAGCTGCTCAGACTTTCTTAGAGATTTGGTCCTGTTTAAGTAGAATCTTAGTTGTCTGTGTACGTCCAAGGAATGCAGAATCCGCTCCCCTTTGTTCTGCTGATTTGGGTAAAAAGTTGGCAGGTGAAACTAAAGAGCCACACTGGATACTACCTTAGGCATAAAGGAAGGATTGGTCCTGAGGTGACACCCTGTCTGGGTAAAATATAATAAAAGGCTCCACAGTCATGAGGGCCTGTAGTTCTGAAACCCTTCATGCTGAAATGATTGCCAGAAGTAAAGCTGTTTTCCAGGATAAAAACTTTATATCTGCAGTAGCAGCTGGTTCAAATGGAGGCAGGGTGAGCTTTTCCAACACAAAACTGAGGTCCCATGCAGGAATTGGTGATCTTCTGGGAGGCCTTAAATTTTTGGCTCCTCTAAGATACTGTTTTAGCAAAGGATGAGAAAAAATCAGTGGCTCTGTGTTGTAATGAGCCCAGATGGCAGAGGCATGGATTTTTATTGATGAAAAAGACAGGCCCTTGTCAAACATCTCAGTCGAGTATTGTAAAATCTGAGGAATATTTGGCTTTGCTGTGTCAGTTCCTTGTGCTTGGTTCCAAGCACAGAATCTCTTCCATTTATCAGCATAAGATTTTCTAGTACTAGGCCTTCTGGCTTCCAAAATGACATCCATCACATATTTACTGTTGTTTGAATAACTACATGATCTGCCATGCTGCCAGGTTCAGAGTTTGGAGCTGATTGTGCAGGATTTGATTGTTCTACTGAGACAGTAGATGATGTATTTGAGCCAAGTACCAAGGAGGGAGTTGAGACATATTCCTTAGGATTGGGTACCAGTGCTGGCGAGGCCAGTCCGGGGCAATTAAAATCATTTTTGGTTTTTCCTGTCTGACCTTTAGTAGGACCTTGGGAAGAAGAGGCAGAGAAGGAAAGGCATAGACTGATAGGTTTTTCCAACTGAAGGATAGGGCATCCACTTTCCATGCTTGTCTGTGATAAGTCCTTCTGCAGAATATGTCCAGTTGCTAATTCTGGGGAGAGGCAAATAGATCTATGTCTGGGCTCCCCCATTTCTTTATCTTGCTGAAGACTTGTGGATTTAGTTTCCACTCGTGAGGGTCCATAAGGTTTCTGTTTAGGTCGTCTGACAGAGTATTTTGTTTTCCTAGCAGGAATTGAGCTTGAAGATGTACTTGGTAAGTCAAGGCTGTGTCCCACAATGCCATGGCTAGTCTGCAAAGGGGGTAGGAATGTGTGCCCCCCTGCTTGTTTATGCACCACATAACTGTGGTGTTGTCCATCTTTATCAGTAGTTCTCCTGGATGAAGTAAGTCCTTGAAGGCTGTCAGGGCATTCTGAACAGCTAACATCTCTTTCTGGTTGATATGCAGATGCATTTGTTTTGGGCTCCATATGCCCTGAATGCATCTCCCCGCCAGGTGGGCCCCCCAAGCATAGTCTGATGCGTCTGTAGTTAGGGTTTGGGTGGCAGGGGGTAGAGTGAAAGACCGTCCCATGTTCTGGTGACATGTCTCTGCCCACCAAAGAAACTCCTGTTGTAGGCAGGGAATGAGAGGAATCATTGTTTCCAGACTGTGACAATGCTGACTCCATAAACTTTTTAGGTACCACTGTAGTTTCCTCATATGCAGTCTTGCATATGGAATCAGTAGAATGCAGGATGCCATGAACCCCAAAGCCTGCAGAATTTGTCTTGCAGTTAACTGGGTTTTTGTTGCCATCTGTTTGAAGTAAATAGTCAGTTGCCTTTGTTTGTCTGGCGTAAGGTAAGCTATCTGGGCAGTTGTATTCAAGCTTGCACCCAGGAATGTAATATTTTGAGAGGGTACCAGTTGTGATTTCTTTTTGTTTATTGTGTACCCTAGGCATGTTAGAAGCCTTTTCACAAACGCCAGATGTTGGAGAAGAATGCCCCTGTTTTCTGCTTGAATGAGACAGTCGTCCAAGTAAGGATAGATTTGTATACTTCTTTGTCTGCAAAATGCAATTACTGGTGCCAGGCACTTTGTAAAGACCCTGGGCGCAGTAGATAAGCCAAAGGGCAGTGCAGAGAATTGGTAATGCATAAAACCAGCCTTGAAGCGGAGGTATCTTCTGCACGATTCCCTTATTGGGATATGCAGGTATGCCTCTTAAGTCTAGAGTCACTAGCCAAGCGTTCTTGCCCACCATGGGCAGAAGCTGCTGCAAAGTTAGCATTTTGAATTTTGGTATGTCCAAGAATATGTTCAAAATCGATAAATCCAGTATTGGGCGCCAGGCATGGTCTTTTCTGGGTACCAAGAACAGTCTTGAGTAAAACCCTTGTCCTTTTTCCTGTACTGATACTGGCTGAATAGCCCCCATATCCATGAGGGACGGAACTTGTTTCTGTGCCTCTGCCCATTGACTTTGTGGAAGATCTGGCCAACCGTTTGGAATTGGCAAGGTGTGGAAATTAAATCTGTATCCCTGGGATACTATGTTTAATACCCACTTGCCCTGGGTTATTAACTGCCAATTTTGAGCATGAAGTGCTAGTTTCCCCCTAAGGGGGCTGCCAAAAGATAAGCGCTTGGTGATGGCAGAGGGAAGTTATTGAGACTGTTTACTGTAGGATTGTGCTTTATTTCCTCCAGATTTGGAGGTAGAGGCACCCCATTGCTTTGAGCTGTAAGAAACCTGTGACTGGTATCTAGAGCCCTTAGAGCGCCTGGATTTGCCTCGTGAAGCTCTGTCTGACACAGGAAAGGACCATTTTTTGTAGGCCAGTGTCTACTGAGTCTTGGTGGCTGCACTTGTAAAAAGTCTTTTACAGTTTGCATAGATTTAGCTTTGTCTTCCAGTTTCTTTAAAACCTCTTCTGCCTTATTAGCAAACAGAATATCATGCTGTAAAGGGGCATCCAACAATTTAGCTTTAACATGATCAAGCAGATTTTGCTCCTTGAGCCAGGCATGCCTTCTTATCACAGATCCAGTTAAGGCGGCCCTGCAAGAGGCCTCCGAGGAATCAAAACCACATTGCAAAGTATGTTTTCCAACCTGTTCTGCTGCGTGCAATAATTCTTTATTTTCCACACATTCAGAAATCAACATCATTTTCTGTTTCAATAATCCTATGACATGCTGTTGATATTTAAGCATATGAAACTGGCAGTTTAAGGCCCTAATTGCCAAGGTTGCAGACATATAAACCTTCTTTCCCCATCTATCCAGCTCCCTGGAATCTCTATCAGAGGGGGTAGGATTTTTAGCTGTTATGGCCTTTACACCTTTGGGACCCTGTGAGATAGTTTCAGGGTCAGCAGCAGGGTTTTTGAATAAAAATTTGTGCGAGTCAGGAACCCTGTAATATCTGTCTGGCTTGCTAGGAGCCAGAGGTAAGGAATCTGGAGTCATGCTTGATTCAGAGAACACATCATCAACAATGTCTAATACAGGAGGTATGGCCAAAGGCCTATGCTGAGGGAGAAGAAGGAAATCCCTATGCCTCTTTTTTGATTCTGAGAAATCTTGACTCTCCCAATGAAAATGTTCCCTCAAAGTATGCAAGGTTTCTCCAAAGGGATAATCTTCAGGAAGAGATGCAGATGGTATGGATTCCTCTGCATCTGAATCCTCATAGGGTGGTATGGATTCCTCTGCATCTGAATCCTCATAGGGTGGTATAGAAAATTCCTGATCAGAAGAGGAATCAGAAGAAATAGAAACCTGATCTGAAGATTCATACTCAGTGTCTTGCCTAGGCCTCTTATCAGGGGGAGTTGGGAACCCATGATTAAGGTAATTAAGTCTTCAGCCATTTTGATCATCTGCTTTTTGGGCATAGAGGCCTGAGCATGTGGCTCATGCATCATTTTTTTTGGCCTTAGAAGTTGCTTTTGTCTTTGTTTTTGAAGCTGGCATCGGTTTTATATAGAAATGCTGAGGCCTGAAGACACCCTCAGAAGCCGGTGCCTGCTCAGCGGCTCCGGACCCATCTGAGGGAGAGACATCCGCGGGTATAATACTTTTAGAATCTCGCGGCGTGCCGGACTCCACATGGGTCTCGGTAGAGGCCTGCGACTCGAAAGTAGCAGGTATCAGGGGCTGCGAAAGCGCCTCACTGAGTACCGGCAAACCGGCTTAGGAGAAGCTTCATCGTCGGTTTTGGACCTCAACGGTCTGTCTCTGTCCTTTTATTTGCATTTTTTGTGAACTCCGGTAGTCTGATTACTATCAGACGACATCTCAGGGTAGTTAAATCTGTTTCCAAAATATTTTGAAGCAAAGATATACAGATGCTTAATAGTGCGTTGGTTAAATCTAGCACAAAACCGACAGCAAGGAACATTATGATCAGGGCCTAGGCAAGGAATACAGTACAAATGAAAATCCTTATGAGGTATTTGCTTCCCACAAGTAATGCAATTATTAACTTTTACTGACATCGGTATGGAGGAAGAAAAAGTTTCCCCAACGGGGTACTTAGCTTTAATTGAAGACTTCGGTTCTGAAACTCGAATTCGAAAATTTCAGGATTTGGCTGACCGGCACTTGCAAACTGCTTCTGCTTCGGGCACCGTGCAGCAAGAAAGACTACAGAAAATGGCGTCAGCTGCCTGTTTTATACCCCTGATGACCTGACATCATGGAAGAGGAGACGGCAACCGACGCAGGACCCAAGACTTTGATATTCAGGCTGACTGACGGCAACCTGCCAGCAGATTATCCTAATGTAATGACTGCAACAGTGAAACATGAAGAACATCTACTAACTCTCAAACTATAATCATGGCAGACAAAATCAAGGTGAAACGGCTGCATCTCTAATATTAGGAAATTTAATATATTTTAGAGATAATCCACGAGTGTAGGTAGCAAAAGATTTAGTGATTGCACAAAGCCATCCATGGGTAAATTATGAGTTATCTACATACAAGAGTGGATTACTTTTATGATCCAATGACATAATTTAAGACAAAAGTCTTGCCTTTTATAAATTATATCATTGTATAAAATGACTTTAGTGCTCTTCCATCAGCTTCTGGTAGTCTAGAGCATCAAAGATATGAACTGTGCATGCTCTGTGATTGCACAGAATACAGCCATCTTTGAAGGGTTTTTTCTCTCTCTCTGTCATTTTATTTTTTGTGGCGAGTGTACGTGGTTTATGCAGACATTGACAGACTGTGCAGAGGTTTGCCACACATTTTTGGTCTGGTCATCAAAGAAGTTGGAAAATGGCTAAGGAATGAAGTCAGTAGGAAATAATGGGGAACAACTCCATTTTGGGAGGTGAGTTTGTGATTTTTTAATTTATTTATATATTTACTTAATTACTTACTTACATATCCTTTGTTGATGGGTTTAGTTACACTAGACTAGTGGCATCTTTTCAGGGGAGACCCAAGGTGGTAGGAATTTAGTCAGGGCATCTGGGAATTTCCCCTACTCTTTTTGATAAGTGCCATGGGATCGTTTACATCCACTTAAGTTACCACCAACTCAAGCAGATGCAACCTCAGTTTAATGTCTCATCTGAAGAGACAACACACTCAAGACAGCAGCATCCCTCTTATGCTGCAATGTAGAGTAAGCAACCCATCTACCTGGTGTGGGAATACAGCAGACAGCCTTCTGCACCACAGGTAAGTGTGCTACCTGCTACGCCACTGTTATTATTTGCCATATAGTTGGTTTAGGATCACACTTCCCATATCAAACTTTGCGAGTTGCAGCATCCCTCTTATGCTGCAATGTTGAGTAAGCAACCCATCTACCTGGTGTGGGAATACAGCAGACAGCCTTCTGCACAACAGGTAAGTGTGCTACCTGCTACGCCACTGTTATTATTTGCCATATAGTTGGTTTAGAAGCACACTTCCCACATCAAACTTTGCGAGTTGCGTTTTTTTTTTTTTTTTAATTTATCATGCTGTCCGGTTCGATTCTCAGCTAGAGCGTCTTCTGCATGGAGACATGCATGAATGGGCGTACCTTCATTGAAGTTTGTGCGTCAGGGCTGGTACTTCGGCATGTAAAAATCAACTACCAATCATTAGCGGACCGGAGTTCCACTGTGGCGACCCCTAACCGGGAAAAGCCGAAAGACACAACATCATCATACTATTCTGCTACATGGAGCAGTCTATTGCTGATGAATTACTTTTTTTTTTTTTACATTTCAAATTATCTGCTTAGTGTCACAGAGAAAGTGAATTGACCAAAGTTGTTTCTGTGAAGAATTCCTGAATTACAGTGAATAAGCTGATTTGTATGTCCAAATATTGTGCATGCTTTTAAATATTAAATTAATTTTCAATGTTTAACTATAAATAAAATGCATAGTCTCTCAACAAGTAAATCTAAACCAATATGCAAACCACTCAGCTCTAATATGTGCTGCTTCTTCAATCAATTCACTGTCCCTTAAGCATAGTTTTTGAATATGGAGGAGGGCCTCTGTCCTCTGATTTGCTGGAATGTCTGGATAACCTGAAAAACTTGGGTTCTCTTTGAAAGAGAATTTGTACCCTTGGGAAATAATGTTTAGGACACACCAATCTGCTGAGATGGTTTGCTACTTGTCTATGAATAGGGATAGCCTTCCTCCTAGCCTGTGGGGGGGGGGGTGGCAGAGGGGAGGGGGGAGTCATTGTGAGTCCTTAGGGTTCCTTGCCTAGGAGTGGTAGAGGTCCACTGCCTAGGCCTCTGCTGGCTTTGGTGCTGCTGCCTGGAGAGCCTATCTCTGCGTCCTTTTCTTTGCACAGTTTTGGCTTGGGCAGGAAAAGATCAGTGTTTGGTGGGAAAGTTCCTACTGAATCTGGGGGAGGTTGTACCTGTAGGAAGTCTTTGACTGTCTGCATGGACTTGGCCTTACCCTCCATTTTCTTAATCACTTCCTCTGCTTTAGGGCCAAACAGTTGTTCCCTATTCAAGGGGGCATCCAGAAGTTTTGATTTAACGTGATGAGGCAAAGGTTGTTCTCTCAACCATGCATGCCTCCTTAATGACTGATCCAGAAACAGCAGCCCTCCTAGAGGCTTCTAGAGCATCAAATCCACAATGCAGGGAATGTTTTGCTACTTGAGAGCTGGAGTGCATCAGATCTTCTGGTACTAGTACTCTCTGGTAAGGAGGAAACTTTCTGCTTTAATAATTCCAGTGTGTTCTGTTGATATTTAATCATATGGAATTGGCAGTTGAGAGCTCTAATGGCTAGGGTAGCTGAAGTGTATACTTTTCTGCCCCATCGGTCCAAGGCTCTGCTCCCCTTGTCAGAGGGTCCCAGAGTGATAACCTCTGGGTCGCCTGCAGGGTTCTTGAATAAATACTTATGGGTATCTGGCACCCTATAATATCTATCAGGCTTTCTGGGTGCAGGAGGGAGGGCATCAGGGGTGAGGCCAGACTCTAGGAAGACATCCTCCACCACATCCAAAATGGGAGAAATGGCTAAGGGTTTGTTCTGTGTTAAGTCCAGGAACTCTCTCAATCTCTTCTTTGATTGGGGGTAGTCCTGAGCTTCCCAATGGAAATGCTCTCTGAGGGTATTTAAGGTCTCCCCAAATGAGAGGTCCTCAGGAGGGGATGCAGAAGGAATGGATTCCTCTGCATCTGAATCTTCAACGGCTGTCAGGGGCTGTTGTTCAGATTCTGAGTCCTCTGACTCTGGCTCCAAAAGCACCTCTGGAGAAAGTGGTAGCTTGAGCAGACTGGTTTCCTCTGATGAGAGTGATTAAATCCTCGGCCATCCTAAGTAACTGCTGTGACTGAGCAGGTTGGGTGGGAGGTAGTGGGTGACTGAGCATCGAGGAAGGAGTTTTCCTAGGAGTGGCCTTGCTTTTAGGCTTCAATGATTCAACGGGTCTGGATGCGATTTTCGCTGGTGGCGTGGCTGTCGGTCTTTGTCTAGCGTCGGTCATCCGAAAGGTCTCCTCATAAGCTAGTGCCTGCAAAGCAGCTCCAGACCCATCCGCGGGGCTGACAACCGACATTTTGGAAGGAGAAGCCTGATACGGCGGCGTACTAGACTCCAAAAGGGTCTCGGCAGAGGCCTGCGGTGGCTGTACAGCTGTCATCGGGGGCTGCATAGGCTCCTCACTGAGTTCCGCTGTGCTAGTGGATGGTAGGCTGGCTGACTTCAGGTTTGTGTCGTCTGTGGGCTTAACCGTCTGTGGTCAATCTCTTTACTTCTCTTTTCTCTTTTTAGGAATTTCCACAGTAGACTGACTGACTGACGCCATTTCACAGTGGTAACTACTCTCCCTGAAATGCCTGGCTACAAACTCAGCTCTTCTACAGATAGTCCTAGCGTTAAAGCACAGAACCGACATCTGAGGATGTCGTGGTCAGGGCCTAAACAAGTCACACAGATTATGGAAGTCTCGGTGTGGTATTTGTTTTCCACAGCGGAGATAATTACTTACTTTTTCGGACATTGGTTAAGTGCAAGAAAAAGATCCCCAACAGGGCACTTAGCTTTAGTAGTTTTTCATCCTCACTCTGGCAATGGCCGACTGATGCACTCACAAACTGCTTCGCTTCAAGCTCCACGGAGACTGATGTAATAGCGTCAGCTGCCTCCCTTTATAGCACTGACGACTTGACGTCAGTCTCAGTCGACGCAGGAGGGAAATCCTTTACTCTGGTATTCGGGCCCGCTGATTGCTACTCAGCAGGGATAACCCCACAAGCGATGACTGCAACAGTGAAACACGAAGAACATCTGCTAGGGGATTTAGTAAAAGTGCTGGCCGAGGAGAACAAAGCGCAGTTGGTTGGCAACAACAAGCTGGCAGTGCCCCTCCTGCTTCGTCTAATGGATCTTGCTTCAACTGTGGAGAAGCAGGACACTGGAGAGGAAAATGCCCACACAGCCGAATGCAGAGAGTCCAAGATACCTCAACTGAATGGCAGCCAAATTATAATACAGCAGCTTTTCCTCCATCTCCTCACATTGGAAGGAGTCAAAAATCACCATACTGACTATGCCAGGGTAATGAAACAAAAATAAATCTTGACCTTTTGCTGCCAATAGATCAAAAAGGACCTTATGTTAAAATAGAAATAAATTAAAAGGAAATACCTTTCCTGGTGGACACTGAAACCACTAGGTCTTTACTGAAAGTTGCTTCAGACAGTCAAACACCAGTATCAAAGCATAAAGTAAAGGGAGTTGGAGTAACAAATGCTATTGTTACGCATCCTGTCTCAGAACCTATACCCATTTCTTTAGATCCAATTGAAGAAAAGCATTATTTTCTTTTGAGTACAACTGCACCAGTAAACCTTCTAGGGAGAGATCTGTTGTGCAAGCTGGGTTGTACCATTTACTGTACACCAGAAGGGGTACATCTAGATGCTCCAACAGAATCAGAGGTGGAAGTATTAGCAGTCTTAGCAGAAGCCAAGGAACAGCATCTTGAAGGTATACATATGACTGACAAACTGCTACACCAGATACTTGCTAACTTAGGGGCTAAACACACTAATGAAGTAGGTACCTTAAAATCCGCAGAACTGGTAAAAATAAAATTAAATCCATCAAAACCTCTCCCTAGAGTTCCACAATATCCACTGAAACCAAAAGCAGAGCAGGGCATCAAACCTGTAATTCAGTCGTTGATACAACAGGAAATAACAGTACCAGCTAAAAGTCATTGTAAAACTCCTACCTTCCCTGTGAAAAATCCAGAAAAGGATATATATAGGTTTGTGCAAGATTTGATGTCTGTAAATAATGCAGTATTAACAACTTTTCCTGTGGTTCCAAAATCCAACAATGATACTTAGCTGCATACCACCTACAGAAAAATATTTTTCTGTAATAGATCTTTGTTCAGCATTCATTTCTACACCTATTCACCCTAAAAGTCATTTTTTGTTTGCATTTACTTAACAGGAACAGCAGTATACATGGACGTGGTTGCCACAAGGATATACTGAATTTCCTTCATTATTTTCTCAAATTCTAAGGAAAGATTTGGAAGACGTGACATTTCAGGTAGGCCTGTGTTAGTACAGTTTTGTACATGATTTACTAATAGCTTCTGATTGTTTTCAGCAGTGCCAGCAGGATACCCTACATCTTCCAACTATCCTTGTAGGAACGGGACACAAGGTGTCAAAAGAAGAATTACAGTTATGGTCACCTCAGGTATGTTACTTTGGCCATTTGATATCTCAGGGCAGTAGACAGGTGTTGCTATCTTGTACTGAGGCAATAGCCAAGGTACCACTCCAACTACTCAGTGTCAGCTTAGATCTTTCTTGGCAATGACAGGGTATTGCAGGCAGTAGATTCCAAATTATACAGAAATTGCTAAACCTTTGACAGAGCTTTTAAAGCAAGATACACCAGAGCCCCTCCCTTGAGATAGGGGAGAGGAAAATTCATTTCAGAATTTAAAACCAGCTCTAGCTACTGCCCCACTTATACTGTACTAACAGCTGTTACGCCTTCAGGGTGGTACATGATTTTGGTCAGCTTTGGAGGCAGAGAGGTTTCCTAATCTCATTGGCTACTAAAACTGAAAACTACAAATATGTGAATAGCCTGCTGGAGGCCGTTTTACTGCCTAGAAAGCTGGCTATAATCAAATATACTGCCAATCAGAAGAGTGTAGACAATGTACACATGGGAATAATTTGGCAGATTATGCCACCAAGCAGATTATAGAAGAGAATTGTAGTAATTCTTATGTAATGCTTTTGCAAACTTTAATAGTGATGACGTGTTTGAGTTTGACAAAGTGTCAGTTTTTCAAGCTGAAGCATCACAGGGAGAAGTTCAGAGGTGGCTCAAAGATGGATGTATTAAATCCTCTGATGGAATATGGCGACATCCAGACAGCCAATTGGTGGCATCTGCCTTCTTGCTACCTTACCTGGTAACCGCATATCATTTACCGGCCCATGCAGGTAAGATAGCTTTATTTAATCAAATTACCTGAAGTTGGTATGCCCCTCGTGTCTCCTCTTTGATACTTCAGTATGTTAATAATTGTGGGACATGTTTAGAATATAATGTTAGCAAAAATATAAATATTAAGGTTGCATGCTTATCAGCACCTTGGGGACTTTTTATTAATGTACAGCTTGACTTCATTCAAATGCCGAGAATATGTAATTTTCAGTAACTTTTGGTAATAGTGTGTATGTTTTCTGCATGGGTAGATGCTTACCTGTGTTAGGGGGCAGACTCTACCACTGTAGTAAAAAAATTAATGTATGATTTTATTCCTAGGTTTGGTGCACCTTGTACTATTAACAGTGACCAGGGAACCCATTTCAACTACTCCCTGATGAAAAAAATATACAAAATATTCCACACTAAGTTGAATCTTCACTGTCCCAACCATCTGCAATCATCTGAAGTGGTGGAAAGGGTTAATAGGACCCTTAAGAATAAGATTTCAAAAATTTGTGCTGAAACAAATATTAAGTGGCCTAAGGCACTTCCTTTTAGCTCTGATGAGCATGCAAAGCATGCTGAATTCTACAAGGAAATTGAGTCCCTATGAGTGATTAATGAGGAGACCCATGGCCCTCCCAGTGTCAAATAAAGAATAATGAATAATGTACTGTCAACAACTTGTCCATTTCTTACAGCAGTATCATAGAACTGTATGAGAAGCTCTTCCTCGACCTCCTAAACAGCTCTGTCACGAAATGCAGCCCGGTGATTGTGTTTATGTGAAAACTTTCCAGAGAAAGAACTGTTTGAGCTCAAGGTGGAAAGCCCCTTTTCAGGTCTTACTCATTAACTGGACTGCAGTCCACTGTGCAGGACTGCCAACCTGGATTCACTCATCCTACTGTAAGAAGACCTGTAGGGGCCCCAAATGAATCATCATTGCCAGCGCCAGAAAACCAAACATTGATGAATTGAAGAGAAAATCAACTGAAGCAGCAATTCATGATGAATCCCGTGGCAACAGGTATTTTTGCTCTGTTTTTGTTGCTGTTTCCTTCTATAACCTGGTCAAGAGAAAATAGTTTCCTGTTGGTTCTTCAACAGTATGCTATGGACTTAAATGCGACAAACTTCTGGGTGTGTTCACATATACCTCATCATTCCAGGGCAGGGATTCCCATGATTCCAATTCTTGCATCACAGGTAACATTTGAAAAAGAACTTAGTGATACTAATCTAACCTGGCATAATGTGACAAATTTTTCAAAGGTTGTCTCTTCCGCTTGCCACCACAAATCATGGAGACACATGTTACACCAGAAATGGGACTGTGCCATTGGAAACCAGCAAATGCAATGACTCTAGACATGAAAGTGTGTTGAACTCTTTACAGTTAAAATGCTATGACTGGGGGCATGGCAAGGGCATGATAGAGAACCGTTACTACATTTGTGGTGATTGTGCCTACCTCTGGTCACCCACAAAATGATCAGGGTTTTGTTTTGTGGGCTATATTACTCCTACTATTCAGCATTTTGAGAACCCTCCAGCAGGTAGACTGCGAAATAAGTGGGCAACCCATTGGCCGGAGCAATTATTTTCAGTTTTTACTCCTGGGTATGGAGTGCAAAGGACAATGCTTGAAATCACTATGCTTGCTCAAATTCCTCAGGTGGTAGCCAACCATACTTCACATCACATCACAATAGCAAATCGAGAAATGACTGAAATGCGAAAGTACAGTTTTGTACCTACCATAAATGTAGATGTTCGAGTGCTCATACAGCTGCAGTCATTACAGATGGGTTATCCTGCCGTCAGGTGGGTCCTCGGTCAGCCGAATTCCAAAGTCTAGGTTCGGCGTCGGTTGTCGTCGCTTCTTCCCTGACGTCAGCGCGGCAGGGGTATAAAAGAGGCAGCCGACGCCATTTTCTTCAGTTTTTCTTGCCCCAGATGTCAGGTGCCCCCAGAAGGAAGGCAAAACATAATATTATGCAAACATGCAATGTAGATAAATAAAAAAAAAGCAGTAGTTGCAAGCAAATACACCATAAAAGAATACCCCAAATAGGTTATATGATAAAGGTGTTTGTCATAAAGCCTGTCCTAAGAGGGGATGGAGGGAGGGTAACCTGGACTGCAGCTGTATGAGCACTCGAACATCTACATTTATGGTAGGTACAAAACTGTACTATGTTCATCGTGCATACAGCTGCAGTCATTACAGATGGGTAGAATCCCAAAGCTAAGTAAGGGTGGTAGGCACTAAGTGGAATTAGGAGGGGCTAGGATGACCTGCAGGACTGCTGTGGCAAAGCCCGCTCTAGATTTTGAGTATAGTGGAAGGTGGTAGTGCTTGGAGAAGGTGTGCACTGAACTCCAAGTAGCTGCTTCCAAAATGTCCTTGGTAGGGACCCCCCTGAGGAAAGCTGCAGAGGTAGCTGTAGCCCTGGTGGAGTGGGATCTGATGTATACAGGCACAGATTTTCCATGAAATGAACAACAAAAGCGTATGCAGTGGGCTATCCATTTTGAAATTGTCTGTTTGGAAATAGCCTTTCCTTGAGCACCTGTAGCATAGGACACAAAGAGCTGCTCAGATTTCCTGAATGACTTCGTTCTGTCCAAGTAATAACGAAGTTGTCTGTGAATGTCCAAGGAATGTAGTAGTCTCTCCCCTTTGTTCTGTGGATTTGGATAAAAGGTAGGTAAATGAATAGTCTGATTCAAAGCTACACTGGATACTACCTTTGGCATGATGGTAGGGTTGGTTCATAAGGAAACTCTGTCCTGATGGAAAATGATGAATGGTTGCACAGCCATGAGGGCCTGTAGCTCCGAAACCCTGCGTGCTGAGGTAATAGCCAGAAGGAAGGCTATTTTCCATGACAAGTATTGTAGCTCTGTTGAAGAAGCCGGCTCAGAGGGAGGCAGGGTCAGCTTTTCCAATATGAAGTTGAGGTCCCAAGCTGGGACTGGTGGTTTCCGTGGGGGTTTTATATTTTTTGCCCCTCTGAGGAACTGCCTTAATAGAGGATGTGAGAATAAAGGAGGATCTGTATTGTATTGTGCAGAAATGGCTGAAGCGTGGATCTTGATGGAGGAGAAGGAAAGGCCACTGTTTAACATCTCAGCTAGGTACTGTAAAATTTGAGGTATATTTATTACCCAAGGATTATGGCCCTTTTCTTGATTCCAGGAACAAAATCGTTTCCATTTGGCGGAGTAGGCTTTTCTAGTAGAGGGGATTCTGGCCTCCAAGATGACATCCTGCACCTCCTTGGAGAGGAGAGTCTGTTGGGAAATTAAGGTATTCTCCATGCAGCTAGATTTAGGGTTTTGAGCTGGCTGTGAAGGGTTTTGTAGTTGTGCTGGGATAACAGAAGAGGAACTAGAGGTAGGATCCATGGTGGTGAGTGTGTCAGGCTCTTTAGGAGAGAATACCAGTGCTGTCGTGGCCAGTCTGGAGCAATGAGAATCATTTGTGGCCTCTCTGCTCTGGCTTTTAATAGAACTTTGGTCAGTAGAGGAAGAGGCGGGAAGGCATAGACTGTCAATGTTGTCCATTGTCCAATTGAAAGAGAGTGCGTCCACTTTCCAGGCCTGTGGATGATAGGTCCTTGAACAGAATTTTTCCAACTGGTAATTTCTGTGGGTAGCAAATAGATCTATGTCTGGCTGTCCCCATGCCTGAGTTATCTTTGAGAAGACTTGAGGATGCAACTTCCATTCGTGTGGGTCTGTCATATTTCTGCTTAAGTTGTCTGCCAGTGTGTTTTCCTTCCCTGGCAGGAATTGTGCCTGTAGTTGAATTTGTAATTTCAGTGCTGTGTTCCACAAGGTCATGGCTTGCCTGCACAGGGGGTATGAATGAGTTCCCCCCTGTTTGTTTATGTACCACATGACTGTGGTGTTGTCTGCCCTTATCAATAGCTGGCCTGGATGGAGTAGGTCTTTGAAGGTCATAAGAGCATTTTGCACGGCTAGCATCTCCTTTTGGTTGATGTGTAGGTGCTTCTCTTTTTGGGACCATTTTCCCTGAATGCACTGATCTGCCATGTGTGCTCCCCAGGCGTAGTCTGAGGCGTCCGTTGTGATGATTTGAGTTGCTTGAGGTAAACAGAAAGGGAGACCTGTGTTTCTTTGGCATGCTTGAGCCCACCACAAAAATTCCTTTTGAAGGCATGGAATGAGTGGTATAATTGATACCAAGCTGTGGCTGTGTTGAGACCATAAGTTTTTTAGGTACCATTGTAGTTTCCTCATATGCAGCTTTGCACATGGTATTAGTAGGATGCAAGATGCCATGAATCCCAGAGCATGCAGGACTTTCCTTGCAGTTAGTCTGGTGAAAGTTGCCATTTTGTTGAAGTATTGAGACAGTTGCCCTTGTTTGTCTGGCGTGAGGTAGGCCATCTGGGTGGTTGTATTTAAGCTGGCACCCAGGAAAATTATCTGTTGAGAAGGTATTAGTTTTGATTTCTTTTTGTTCACTGTGTATCCCAAGTAGTTTAACAGTTTTATTACAAACGCCAGATGCTGCAATAGAATGTCCTTGCTGTCCGCTTGGATCAGGCAGCCATCCAGACATGGGTAGATTTGTATTCCTTGTTGTCTGCAGAAGGCAATTACTAATGCTGGGCATTTCGTAAACACTCTGGGCGCAGTAGATAAGCCAAAGGGCAATGCAGAGAATTGGTAATGGGTTGAACCTGCAAGAAATCTGAAGTATCTTCTGCAATCTTGTCTGATAGGGACATGCAGGTATGCCTCCTTGAGGTCCAACGTTACCAGCCAAGACTCCTTGCCCAGCATGGGAAGAAGCTGCTGTAATGTGAGCATCTTGAAGTTTGGCACCTGTAGATATGTGTTTAGGATGGAGAGGTCTAAGATGGGTCTCCAATCTTTGTCCTTCCTTGGTACCAGAAATAGTCTGGAATAAAAACCTTGACCTTGTTCTTTTGCAGGTACCTCTTGAATTGCTTTCATATCCATGAGAGCGGAAATTTGTCTTTGTGCCTCTGCCCATTGATTTTGTGGCAGGTTTGGCAAGCCTCTCATTTTTGGAAGGGTGTGAAAGTGGAACCTGTAGCCACTGTCTATAATGTCCAGAATCCATTTGTCTTTTGTAACAATGTGCCAGTTTTTTTGAAAATAATGCCAGTTTTCTGCCCAAAGGTGCTGCCAGTATAGCTTTGTTTGGCAGGCATAGGGGGAAGTCATTGTGTCCGTTTTCTAAATGACTGTGATCTAGCTTCTCCACCTCTTGGGGTTGGTGCTTGCCACTGTCTAGCTCTGTAAGATCCTTGAGGTTGTCCTCTACCCCTTGGGCGTCTGTATCTGCCCCTTTGAGGTCTGTCCATGGCCAGAAAGGACCAATTTTTTGAAGGCCAGTTTCTGCTGAAGCGTGGAGGTTGCACCTGCAAGAAATCTTTCACGGTTTGCATAGATTTTGCTTTTTCCTCCATTTTCTTTAGTACCTCCTCAGCTTTAACACCAAACAATACATCTTTTTGAAGTGGTGCATCTAATAACTTTGTTTTGACATGATCTGGTAAGGTTTGCTCTTTGAGCCAAGCATGCCTACGTATGACAGACCCCGTGACAGCAGCTCTACATGAGGCCTCAACATCAAAACCACACTGCAAGGTATGTTTACCCACTTGCTCTGCTCCATGCAACAAATCCTGCAACTCTTTCAAATCTGGTTGTTCTGTTTGTGTCATTTTGCTTTTCAGCTGAGATAACAAAAACTGTTGGTACTTTAACATATGAAATTGACAGTTTAATGCCCTCATGGTTAAAGTGGCAGATGTATACACCTTTTTCCCCCACCTTTCTAATGCTCTGGAATCTCCCTCTGAAGGTAAAGAGTTTTTAGCAGTAGAGGCCTTTATTCCCTTGGGACCCTGTGAAATTGTTTCTGGGTCAGCAGTATGGCTTTTATACAGGAACTGGTGAGAATCACGAACCCGGTAATACCAGTCTGGTTTAACAGGGGCTGGAGGTAAAGAATCTGGATTAAGACTGGCTTCTGCATACACATCATCCAAAATATCTAAAACAGGAGGGATAGCCAGGGGCCTATGCTGGGGGAGCAGTAGAAATTCCCTGAGCCTTTTCTTGGAATCTGAGTAATCTTGGCCTTTCCAGTGGAAGTGCTCCCTCAATGTATGCAGGGTTTCCCCAAAAGAGTAGTCCTCAGGGGGGGAGACAGAGGGAATAGACTCCTCAGCATCAGAGTCTTCAAAAGGGGAATAGGCATAATCCTGGTCCTCAGAAATGGTCTGATGTAATAGAAGCCTGGTCTGAGGAAGGGTAGTCTTCCTCCAGTCTGGGTCTTTTGTCAGCGGGGGGTTGAGAACCCCTGATGAGAGTTATCAAATCCTCAGCCATTTTAAGCATCTGTTTTTTAGGCATGGGGCCTTGAGAGGAGGTCTGAGGACCCTGTTTTTTAGTTTTCATGGCAGCTTTAGATTTAGTGAAGGATTTAACAGAGAAGGTGGTAGGCCTGAAGACGCCTTCAGAAATTGCAGGTCTCACTAAATTTTCAGTTTCCCCGCCAAGAGTGGCGTCGGTATCTGCAGTGGGAATGGAGGCCGAGGAGCCTGCGACCTCGGGTACTGAAGTCACCGGTAAAATAGTTTCATCGGTAGTCAGGGGCTGCGTAGGCGCCTCGCTGAGAACCGGAGAACCGGTAGCCGGCCTAAGAGTGGTCTCAGTACTTGGTGCAGACCTCGGATGTCGGTCCTTGTCTTTGCGTCTTTTGCTTAAAACTGGCGTCGGTGTATCCGACGACATGATATAATTAAATTTTTTGCCAAAATAATGAAGTGAGAACTCTGCCCAGCGCTTAATAGTGCGCTTGTTGAACCTAGCACAAAAACGGCAGGCCGAGACGTCATGGTCTGGCCCTAAGCAAGGTATACAGAAAGAGTGAAAATCCTTATGCGGTATTTGCTTCCCACAAGAAATGCAATTATTAACTTTGTCTGACATTGGTCTGAGGCAAGAAAAGTTTCCCCAATGGGGTACTTAGCTTTAAAGAAGACTTTGGCTGAAATACTTTCGTAAATCTCAGCAGCTGGCCGACCGGCACTTGCGAACTGCTTCTGCTTCGGGCACTGCGCGGCAAGAAAGACTGAAGAAAATGGCGTCAGCTGCCTCTTTTATACCCCTGCCACGCTGACGTCCGGGAAGAAGCAACGACAACCGACGCCGGACCTAGACTTTGGAATTCGGCCGACCGAGGACCCGCCTAACAGCAGGATAACCCATCTGTAATGACTGCAGCTGTATGCACGATGAACATCTGTGGTGTTACAGAATCAACTGGCACTCGACATAATGCTTGCTGCAAAGGGGGGGGGGGGTCATGTGCTCTCATAGGAATTTGCTGCTCTTCTTATATTAATGACTATTCATGATTAACAAGAAAAGTTGGCCAATTTCATGAAGCAGATGGCCAAAGATCTGGACAGCACTTCTAAACAATGGACACTTTTTGGATGGTTGGGCAGTGTATTTGGTAACCTGAGAACTAGTATATTACAAGGTATCATTACAGAAATTGGTATTATTCTTATGGTTGTTTTAATATTTTTTGTTCTAAAGGCTGTAATCAAAAAGAGTTTGCTCACACCTGCACGTGAAATGCCACTTGTACATGAAGGTAAACTTAAGATGGATGAAAATTCAATCACTGTAGATGATGCATAGTACGATGTTGAGGCATACTTTATCAGATCAAGAAAAATCAAAATATAATTGTGTATTAATAGTGTCAAAGGGGGCTTATTCTTCACAAACTGCATATTAACTTACATTTTTTTCACAAATGTTGCGTCTTTCGGCTTTTCCCGGTTAGGGGTCACCACAGCGGAACTCCGGTCTGGTAATGATTGGCAGTAGATGTTAAAAATAATATGTAGTATAGCTGTATAGTTATGCAAACCAGAAATACTTATTGCAGTTCAAAGTGCTTTACAACTGCATTCTAATAGTAAACTGCAAAGTGCATTAACAAATGACTGAAGGTAAAGAAAGTGCTGAAAGGGTTAAAGGATGTTACAATCTACAGACTTTTGGTTCTGGAATGCCCAGAAAGGGAGAAAAGTACACAATGTGAAAGAAATTTTGTTTTATGTGAGCTCTGCCTTCCCAGGTTGGAGGGGGTAGTTACAAGGAATGTTGGGGAGACAGCATGTACGTCTGGAAAAACTACACAGGTTGCCAGGCCAGGTGGCTTGTGTTTTTAAACATTATTGTTACTAAAAACATGGTTAAGTGTTCACGTGCAGCACTAAGGGAGAAGCATGAGGGTCTGTATAGACCCTATTTGTTTAACATGAAATGTCAGAATTCTGCATGTATGTTACTGATAAGAAAGTATAAAAACTGCATGATTTTGCTGCTTGGTGAGACGGATTTGAAAACGTTGTGAAGGCAGTCTCCCAGCTCTGTGATTTAATAAATGAAACAAAGGATTGCACATCCTGAAGAGTTGCACTTGAGTCAAGACTAACAGGTAATTAATGTTATTTATCTATACCTTAACTGCAATCTAACACACAAAGACTAAAGTTCAGACCTATTTCCCTAATCTCCTATACGCCTCATCAATTTTCACTAACTTACAGTCCTCTCAGCTAGCTAAACTGAAGTAATCTTATAATAAAACTGCAAAGGTTTCAAGTAGCTATATTAGCCAAACACATCACTGTGGGGCAATTCACTCCCTATTACTGGCTAACGCTATCTGATTGACCAGCCTTTTCCCTTATTATGACTGCCCACAAGTTCCTCTAAAACCCAGACAAATGGCTTGATAAGTTATTACAGTGCACCCCCCCCCAAAAAAAAAAAAACTTTGCTGCCTAAACCAACACCCAGTACTTAAAATCTAAAAGCCATAAAAGTCAGAGCCAAACTGGTAGCTCTAATGTGGATGCAGGGCACTGGGGTCTAGTGTAATAATGCCACAAGGTGGACAAAAAAAAATAACTAGTATATAGTGTACGTAATATGATGACCACTTGTTAAATTATGCAATCATGTTACATTTGAATGAACTAACAGTAAAAATATACTGTAGGGCACGTAGAACTTTTCTCCATGGGTATCCCTTGAAGAGAGGCTTTTCCCAGTCAGAATTATCCTGTAAACAAAGGCAAATAGATGAACAAACAAGCTTCAGAATGTGATTCATGGAATGCACTCAGGACACCTGCAGCTTTCAAAATGGAAATATGCTCTTAAAGTACAACTGATTTAAGAGAAAACTCTCTCTTTGACTGTTCCTTTGCCAGAAATATATTCCTCAACAATTATAACTCTGCATTTGTCCTGCAAAATCCTGCCTTTTGACCATCTTCATGCTCCAGTATCAATGCATGGGATGAGTATGTAGCACAGCAGCTACACAGGAACATGCAATTCCACAGCTTATGACTAATAGGAATATTGTACAGCTGCATCTGGCAGGAAAAAAAAAAAAACACTCTTACACAGGGTGGTGGAAGGACAGTATTCCAGACTCATCGAGGAAGGTACTCTCAGATCAACTGATTTGGTGAAAATGTATCTTGTTAAAATCCAGTAACGAAGATAATAATGTCTGGT
This sequence comes from Protopterus annectens, assembly GCF_019279795.1. NCBI lineage: Eukaryota > Metazoa > Chordata > Ceratodontiformes > Protopteridae > Protopterus > Protopterus annectens. The sequence continues at coordinate 666,441,558 of NC_056729.1, forward strand.
GAAGATGTGAACAAAAGAGCAGCTGTGATGCAGATGTCTGCAAACGGGGACAATTTTGAAGAAAGCACTGGAGAGAGCCATTTGGCTTCCTGGTGGTGTGAGTTTTGAGCACAGCATCTGTGGAGGTGATCAGCCATCAGGCACCAAAAGCCAATGCAGTCAATAATTAGCACAGGGACCTCCCCAGCACAAATGAGTCTAACAATTGGTCCATTTTCATAAATGAAGAATGTTTCATTAATATCTGAGCTGTAAGTCAACATCCAATATGTGAAAGGCCTTCTCTCTGTTGATGCCCCCAGCTGCATAAAAAAGTAAGGAAATGAATGAAGTTTCAGGGAGAAAAAGCACCATCTTTCACTTAGTGATACTCCATGTTAAAAGAACACATACAATTCTCTAAACATAAAGGCCAGAAGCTCCAAGATCCTATGCTGAGGTAAGACTACCAAGAAAACAGTTTTCCAAGAAATAAAATACAATGTCATCAAGTTAGCAGGTTCAAATGGTAGAGATTAAAGCTTCTCAAAAATAAAGTTCAAAGTCCAAGAAAGGGAGGTCTTTGCAAGAGATCAGAAATGCTGCACACTAAGGTAATGCACAAAAACCTCTACTGGTCACAACCCTGCCCTCCACAAGGATATGATGACCAAAGATAGCTGATACATGCATCCTAACCAAGGAATAACGGACACCCCAGTCAAACAAGTGTCTGATGTCAGGCAAACTCACCCACAAGCAGACTTACCAGGGTGGTACAGGGGACCAAATTGCTCAAATTGGAAGCAGTTTAAATTGGGAAGAATAAGTCTGCCAAGTGGAGGGCTTCCTAGCTGCCTCAGTCAATTGAGAGACTTCAGCTTGCAAATCCAGCAGGATCACAAAGTCTACATCAGGTACCAGTTATTACTATAGGGGATTGTCTTTAGCTTGGATAGGGAAATTGTTCTGTATCACCACAGACTTTGGTACCTGACACTACATCCTTTTCTGCCACAAAAGCCAAAACTCATGTCTTGGTCTCTAAAATTTGAAAAGAGGTATGGCATCAGCAGGAACTGGGGAATAAATCCAGGACCATCTTCTGCCAAGGAAAGAGAGAAGGCACCCATTTCTACCTAACCTCATATCTTGATGGAGTACTGATCAGAATAGGAGAAGATCACATTTGTGACTGGCAAACAACCTGATCTGTGGAATTCCCAGCTTCCAGAAGACCCTAAAAGCTGGTGTGGATTCTAAATCCAAAGCTGCAAGTAAACAGTGGATATATCCACCGGCTCACTCACTTCCCAAGAATTATGAATTGGTAAGACAGTGATACCCCTTGTCTATAGCCAATGATTAACAGGCATAACATCCCTAAACAGGGAGTACAACCTTCTGCCCTTTCACTTGTTCAGCTACCACATGACATACTGGTAGCCTGACCAGTTGAGGAGAAACCCCAGAAGAAGCTTCTCAAAGGCCAAAACCACCATCCTCACTAACTCCAAGTGGATGAAACAAAACCTCCTTCTCTATGAATCAAAATCTCTGCATTGTGGAGGAGTCTGGGTGAGCACCACTACAATCTAGCAAAGATTCCAATGTCTGTGCAGCCACAGGAAGACTGCATCTGCCAGAAGTTTGGTAGGAATGGCCCATGAAAGAACGTCCAAAACCAAAAGAAGGTCTGTGAGCTTATGATGGCTTTGAATCCACTGACACGAGTCTAATGCAATGTCTGCATCCTCAGAGACACAAATGGTATTGTGAAGAAAGGGCCAGACATCAAGCTCAGAAGAAAAACATATTCTAACCTGGATGCTGTGCTGCGATACCCACTTAGATTGACCAGAGCCATGATCTCTTAGTCACTCAACAAGGAGGGGAATGACTACCTCTGCACAGTATCCAATCATACCCCTATAAGGAACATCTTCTGAGGAGAAAACAGGTTTATTTCGATTTACAGCCAAGACTGCAGAACTGCTTCCAATGGAATAACCACAAAAGAGACATCCCCAGGACGCTCCTGGATGAGTCTACCAACACCCTATCACCCCAACGAGCGGACCACCAATGGAGCCTTCCTGCAATACTTTTAACCATCAAAGTCAATGCCTTGATAAAGAATATGGGTGCTGAGGAAAGGAAAAATTGCAACATTTTGCACTGGAAATTATGGTATTTATTTTATTCTACCTTTGTTGCCATGTTAGTCCCACTAGGCTAATGGCCTCTTTTGAGGGGAGACCCAAGCTGTTATTTCTACTACCATGAGAAATTTGGCCAGTATCAGGGAACTTCTCGTACTCTTTTCGATAGGTGCCACAGGATCTTTTACATGTTACCTGAACTACCACCAACTCAAGCAGATGAGACCTTAGTTTAACGTCTCATATAAAGGAAAGCACGCAGAAGTGCTACACCCCCCCCCCAATGCCGCACTGTAGCATCAGCAATCCAGGTACCTGGAGTGGGAATAGAAAGTACAGTTGTGTACCCTTAAACATAAATGTAGATGTTCGAGTGTATTCACTGTTGCAGTCATCACATTTGGGTTATCTGCTTGCAGTAGCCCTTAGTCGGCCTGATTATCAAAGTCTTGGGTCCTGCGTCAGTTGCTGTCTTATCTTCCGTGACTTCAGGTAGTCAAGGGTATAATGCATGCAGCTGACGCCATTACATCAGTTTTTCTTGCCCCAGATGTCAGGTGCCCCCCTAATGGGAAGCAATTAAATATATATATATATATATATATATATATATATATATATATATATATATATATATATATATATATGTATATATGTATATATATGTATATATATATATATATATATATATATATATATATATATATACATATATATACATATATATACATACACACACACACACACACACACACAAGGTTATACCTCCAACAAAAAAGCAAATACACCAAAAAGCTTTTAAGCATAGTAAAGGAGAGTAGAGGTACAGCCAAAAGAAGTCAGGGGGCTGGAGGGAGGGTAACCAGGACTGCAACAGTGAATACACTCGAACATCTACATTAATAGTAAGTGTACACAACTGTACTATGTTCTTCATGTTTCACTGTTGCAGTCTTCACATTTGGGTAGATTCCCAAAGCTAAGGATGGGAGGAGGAATTTAGATAGCATTAGGACCAGCTATACAGCCCTGCAAGACTGCAGTGGCAAAGCCAGCTCTGGATTTAGAGAAAACTGGTAAATGGTAATGCTTGGTGAAAGTATGTACAGAACTCCAGGTAGCAGCTCCTAGGATGTCCCTGGTAGGGACACCTCTGAGAAAGGATGTAGAGGTAGATGCATCCATGGTTGAATGGGGTCTAATCCCCTGTGGGATAGGTGTTCCATGGTGCTTACAGCAGAAATGAATGCAATGGCCTATCTATTTAGAAATGGTTTACTTTGAAATAGCCTTCCCCTCTGCCCCTGCAGCAAATGCCACCAGCAGTTGTTCAGATTTCCTTTGAGGTTTAGTCCTGTCCAAGTAAAATCTAAGTTGTCTGTGCACATCTAAGGAGTGCAGTATCCGTTCCCCTTTGTTCTGTGGATTAGAAAAGAAGAATGGCAAATGAATGGACTGATTAAGAGCCACACTGGATACCACCTTGGGCATGAAGGAAGGATTGGTCCTGAGGGACACCCTGTCCGCATGATAGATGATGAAAGGCTCCACTGCCACAAGGGCCTGTAATTCAGAAACCCTTTTTGCTGAAGTAACTGCTAAAAGGAAGGCTGTTTTCCAAGAAAGGAATTTTAACTCTGCACTTGCAGCTGGCTCAAAAGGAGGAAGAGTAAGTTTTTCCAATACAAAGTTAAGGTCCCAGGCTGGAGTTGGGGCTCTCCTGGGTGGTCTTAAGTTTTTGGCCCCTCTGAGGAACTGCTTGAGCAGTGGATGAGAGAAGAGGGGTGGGTTCTGTGTTGTAATGAGCTGAAACGGCTGAGGCGTGAATTTTGATGGGAGGAAAAAGAAAGGCCCTTGTGAAGCATCTCAGTTAAGTATTGAAGAATCTGAGGTAAATTGGGCGCTGCTGTGCCCATCCCTTGAGTGTGGTTCCAGGCACAGAATCTTTTCCATTTTTCAGCATAAGCTTTTCTAGTACTAGGCCTCCTTGCCTCCAAAATGACATCCAACACTTGTTTACTGAGGGATGGTAATGGAGAGATTAGGTAATTAGTCAGGCTGCCAGGTTCAGGGTTTGAAGCTGAGGGTGCAGAATCTGTCTCTCCTGCTGTGACAACAGGGTAGGGGTCTGAGGCAGGTGCCATGGAGCCAGCAGTGACAAACTGCGCAAGAGGGGGTACACCAGTGTTGGCGTGGCCAGTCTGGTGCAATCACTATCATCATTGGTATGTCCTGTTTGATCTTTAGTAGTACTTTGGAGAGGAGAGGCAGAGGAAGAAAGGCATAAACTGATAGATTTTTCCAGCTGAAGGACAGAGCATGCAATTTCCAAGCTTGTTTGTGTGGAGTCCTTGTGCAGAATTTGTCCAACTGGTAGTTCTGGGGGAGGCAAACAGGTCTATATCTGGGCTCCCCCATTTGTTTATCAACATGTTGAAAGTCTTTGGTTCCAGTTTCCACTCGTGGGTCCATGAGATTTCTGCTTAGTTCGTCTGCTATTTAGTTTTCCTGGCAGGAATTGAGCCTGTAGTTGCACTTGGTAGCTCAAGGCTATGTTCCACAGAACCATGGCTAGTCTGCAGAGGGGGTAAGAATGGGTACCCCCCTGTTTTGTTTATGTACCACATAACAGTGGTGTTGTCTGTCTTTACCATTAATTGTCCTGGAAGAATGTGGTCCTTGAAGGCTGTCGGAGCATTCTGTACAGCTAACATTTCTTTTTGATTGATATGCAGGTGCATTTGACTTGGATTCCATTTGCCCTGAATGCACTTCCCTGCCAGGTGAGCCCCCCATGCATAGTCTGATGTGTCTGTTAAGGTTTGGGTGGCAGGGGGTAGTGTGAATGGTAGTCCCTTGTTTTGGTGGCAGGCCTCTGCCCACCAAAGGAACTCTAGGCGTAGGCAAGTTATGATAGGAATCATAGCTTCTAGATCCTGTGAATGTTGACACCATAGGCTTTTGAGATACCATTGTAGTTTCCACATATGCAGTCTTGCATATGGAATTAGTAGAATGCAAGAGGCCATGAACCCCAAGGCTTGCAGTATTTGCCTTGCAGATATAGCAGGGTTTTGTGGCCATTAGTTTGAAGTAAGTTGTCAAATGAATCTGTTTCTCTGGCGTGAGGAAAGCCATCTGGGAAGTTGTGTTCAAGCTTGCTCCCAGGAATATAATTTGTTGACAGGGTACCCAATGTGATTTCTTTTCATTTATGGTGTACCCCAGACAAGTAGGCACCTTTTGTACAAATGCCAGATGATTCAAAAGTATGTCCTGGCTTTCTGCCTGAATTAGACAATCGTCCAGGTATGGGTATATTTGAATATTTCTTTGCCTGCAAAATGCAATGACTGGAGCTGGGCTCTTTGTGAATACCCTGAGCGCAGTAGATAAGCCAAAGGGCAGTGCAGAGAACTGATAGTGCATGTAGCCTGCTCTGAAGCGTAGATATCTTCTGCAAGATTCCCTGACTGGGATGTGCAGGTAGGCTTCCTTTAAATCCAGTGTTGCCAACCAGGCATCTTTGCCTAGCACAGGAAGTAACTGGTGAAGAGTTAGCATCTTGAATTTTGGAATTACCAAAAAGGTGTTTAAGACAGAAAGGTCCAGGATAGGGTGCCATGAGTTGTCTTTTCTGGGTACCAGGAAAAGTCTTAAGTTGAAACCTTGTCCCTTTTCCTCTTCTAGTACAGTCTGAATAGACTTTATGCTTAAGAGACAGAGTACTTGCTTTTGAGCCTCTGCCCACTGATTTGGGGGTAGATCTGGCCTGGGTAATGAGTTCCCAGTTTTTTGCCTGCAAAGCAATCTTTCCTCCAAAAGGAGCAGTCAGTTGAGAAGTGCTTGGAAGTTTTAAGGTTAAGTCATTGAGGCAGTTTACCATAGGGGAAGTCTTACTATTCCCTGATTTGGAAGTGGGAGACCCCCACTGCTTAGTCCTGTGCGTACCCTGGGATTGAAGCCTGGGTGTTCTGCTGGTTCTGGGTTTGGACTGAAAAGGCCTGGAAGAGGCAGGAAATGACCAATTCTTAGAGGGCTAATGCCTACTATATCTTGGAGGCTGTACTTGTAGGAAATATTTAACAGTTTGCATAGATTTAGCATTTTCCTCCATCTTTTTAAGAACTTCTTCTGCTTTATTGCCAAACAGGAGGCCCTGATTTAAGGGAGCATCCAACAATTTAGCTTTAACATCATCTGGCAAAGATTGCAACTTAAGCCAAGCATGCCTTCTAAGTACAGACCCAGTGACAGCAGCCTTGCAAGATGCCTCTAGTGAATCAAAACCACATTGCAAAGTATGCTTTCCAACCTGTTCAGCAGAATGCATTAAATCCTGAAAATCCTTTTCAGCACAGTCAGGAATCAACATCATTTTCTGTTTAAGCAATCCAGTAATATGCTGCTGATACTTTAACATATGAAACTGGCAGTTTAAGGCCCTGATGGCAAAAGTTGCAGAAGTGTATACTTTCTTACCCCATCTATCCAGCGCCCTGGAGTATCTATCAGAGGGGGTAGGATTTTTGGCTGTAGTAGTCTTAATGCCCTTGGGTCCCTGTGAAATGGTCTCAGGATCCGCAGTAGGATTTTTCAAAAGGAACTTGTGAGAGTCAGGAAAGTACACTTGTGTACCTACCATAAATGTAGGTGTTCGAGTGTATTCACTGTTGCAGTCATTACACTTGGGTTATCCTGCTGGCAGGCTACCCGCAGTCGGCCTGAATTCCAAAGTCCTGGTCCGGCGTCGGTTGCTGTCACCTCTTCCCTGACGTCAGTGCGCCAGGGGTATATAAGATGCAGCCGACGCTATTTTCTTCAGTTTTTCTTGCCTCAGATGTCAGGTGCCCCCAAAAGGGTAGGCTATAAACACTGCTTATAAAAAAGCATGCACTAACATAAACATTACCTTCATCTACAAACAAATACACCACATAGGTTGTATAGAATAGAGAAGTACAGACAAGTCCCAGCAAAGAAAGGGGGATGGTGGGTGGGTAACCTAGACTGAAACAGTGAATACACTTGAACAGCTACATTTATGGTAGGTACACAACTGTACTATGTTCATCGTGTTTCGCTGTTGCAGTCATTACACTTGGGTTGAATCCCAAAGCTGAGGTTGGGCAGCTGGGTCTAAACAGAATTAGGAGTGGCTATGAGGCCCTGCAGAACTACAGTGGCAAAGCCTGCTCTGGATTTAGAGTAAAGAGGTAAGTGGTAGTGCTTTGTAAAAGTGTGCACTGAAGTCCAAGTTGCAGCCTCCAAAATATCCTTGGTTGGTAATCCTCTGAGGAAGGCTGCTGAGGTGGCTGCTGCCCTGGTTGAATGTGGCCTAATGCCCTTAGGCACTGATTTGCCATGTTGTGAATAGCAGAAACGAATGCAGTGTCCTATCCATTTTGAAACGGTCTGCTTTGATCCTGCAGCATATGCCACTAAAAGTTGCTCAGTCTTTCTGAAAGCTTTAGTTTTGTCCAAGTAGAAGCGTAGCTGTCTGTGAATGTCCAAAGAATGCAGAAGTCTCTCCCCTTTATTCTGTGGATTTGGATAAAAAGTAGGCAAATGAATGGTTTAAGAGCCACACTGGATACTACCTTAGGCATAAATGTTGGGTTCTTCCTTAGAGAAACCCTGTCCGGATGGAAAATGATAAAAGGTTCCACAGCCATTAATGCCTGTAACTCTGAGACTCTTCTTGGTGAAGTTATTGCTAGGAGCAGAGCTGTTTTCCATGATAAGAATTTTATTTCGGCTGTACTGCCTGGCTCAAAAGGAGGCAGTGTGAGCTTTTCCAAGAAAAATTGAGGTCCCATGTAGGTATCGGTGCTCTCCTTCGGGGTCTTATGTTTTTGGCTCCTCTGAGGTACTGTCTCAGCAGTGGATGTGAAAAGATAGGTGGCTCCGTATTGTAATGAGCTGAAATGGCAGAGGCATGGATCTTAATTGATGAGAAGGATAGGCCTTTGTCCAGCATCTCAGTTAGGTATTGTAAAATCTGAGGAATATTTGGAACAAGCGTGTCAATTCCTTGTGCCTGGTTCCAAGCACAGAATCTCTTCCATTTTTCTGCATAAGATTTTCTGGTGCTGGGCCTTCTGGCCTCCAAAATAACATCCATAACTGCTTTAGAGAGAGGAGTGTTCTGAGTGTTTATATTATTTGCCATGCAGCCAGATTTAAGGTTCCGAGTTGGCTGCGCAGGATCTGATTGTTTTGTTGGGTCAGTAGATGAGGAATTTGAGGTAAAGTCCAGGCTGGGCCTTGAGACAAGCTCTTTAGGATTGGGTACCAGTGCTGGCGTGGCCAGTCTGAGGCAATCAGTATCATTTTTGGCTTCTCTTGTCCGACCTTTAGGAGTACCTTGGGGAAGAGAGGCAGTGGAGGAAAGGAATATACTGTAAGGTTTTTCCAGCTGAATGACAGAGCATCCACCTTCCATGCTTGTTTGTGATAAGTCTTTGTGCAGAATGTCTGTAGCTGGCAGTTGTGAGGGGAAACAAATAGATCTATGTCTGGGCATCCCCATTTCGTTGTTATCATGCTGAAGACTTGTGGATATAGTTTCCACTCGTGAGGGTCCATGAGGTTTCTGCTTAGTTCGTCTGCCAGAGTAATTGCCTTTCCTGGCAGGAATTGTGCTTGCAGATGCACTTGATAAGTCAATGCTGTGTTCCACAAAGTCATGGCTTGCCTTCAAAGGGGGTAGGAATGTGTGCCCCCCTTGCTTGTTTATGTACCACATGACTGTAGTATTGCCCGTCTTTATCAACAGTTGTCCTGGATGTAGTAGATCCTTGAAGGCTGTCAGGGTATTCTGTACAGCTAGCATCTTTTTTTGGTTGATATGAAGATGCATTTGGCTTGCGGGCCACGTGTTCTGAATACATTTTCCTGCCATGTGGGCCCCCCAGGCATAATCAGATGTATCTGTTGTTAGTGTCTGCCTGGCTGTGGGTAAAGTGAATGGCTGTCCCTTGTTGTGGTGACAGGCCAGTGCCCACCACCGAAACTTCTGTTGCAGGCAGGGAATGAGGGTAATTAATGTTTCCAGGCTGTGGCAATGTTGAGTCCAAACACTTTTTAGATACTACTGTAGCTTCTCATATGCAGTCTTGCATATGGAATTAGCAGAATGCAGGATGCCATGAAGCCCAAAGCCTGCAGAAATTTTCTTGCAGGTAACTGGGTTTTTGTTGTCATCTTTTCGAAGTAAGAAGTCAGTTGCCTTTGTCTGGCGTGAGATAAGCCATCTGGGCAGTTGTATTTAAGCTTGCACCCAGGAATACTATGTCTTGAGAGGGTACTAGTTTTGATTTATTTTTGTTTACTGTGTACCCTAGGCAAATTAATAATATTTTTACAAACACCAGATGCTTTAGTAGAATGTCCTTGCTCTCTGCTTGAATAAGGCAGTCGTCCAAGTAGGGATATATTTGGATTCCTCTTTGTCTGCAAAATGCAATTACTAGTGCCAGGCATTTTGTGAAGACTCTGGGCGCAGTAGATAAGCCAAAGGGCAGGGAAGAGAATTGGTAGTGTATTGAGCCAGCTATGAATCTGAGGTATCTTCTGCAAGATTGTCTGATTGGGACATGCAGGTATGCCTCTGAGGTCCAAAGTTACTAGCCAAGCCTTCTTGCCCAGCATGGGCAGAAGTTGCTGCAATGTCAACATTTTGAATTTTGGAACGTCCAGAAAAGTGTTTAGAATAGACAGGTCCAGTATTGGTCTCCAGGCTTTGTCCTTTCTGGGTACCAAGAAAAGTTTTGAGTAAAATCCTTGTCCCTGCTCTTGCTGTGGTACTCGCTGAATAGCCCTCATGTCCATCAGAGATGAAATTTGCTTTTGTGCCTCTGCCCATTGATTGTGTGGCAGGTTTGGCATACCTTTTGTCTTTGGAAGGGTGTGAAAGTGGAACCTGTAGCCCTGAGAAGCAATATTCAAGACCCATTTGTCCTGGGTGATCATGTGCCAATTTTGTGAAAAAAGTGCTAGCTTTCCCCCTAAGGGTGCTGCCAAAAGATAAGTACTGGGCATTGGCAGTGGAACGTCATTGGGACTGTTTTCTAAATGGCTGTGAGTTTTCTTCTCTGCTTTTGGAGGTAGAAGCACCCCATTGTTTAGGCCTGTATGAGCCTTGGGGCTGAGATCTGCCTCTAGGGCGTCTGTATCTGCCTCTTTGTGGCCTGTCTGACACTGGAAAGGAACAATTCTTAGAAGGCCAGTTTCTGCTAAATCTGGGTGGGCTTTATCCTCCATTTTCTTTAACACCTTCTGCCTTAACACCAAACTAAGTATCATGCTGTAATGGAGCATCCAATAATTTTGCCTTAACATGATCAGGCAGATTCTGTTCCTTTAACCAAGCATGCCTTCGAATGACAGAGCCTGTAACAGCGGCCCTGCAAGAGGCCTCCAGTGAAACAAAACCACATTGCAAAGTATGCTTTCCCACTTATTCAGCTGCATGCAATAAATCCTGCATTTCCTTGCTTTCAGAACATTCAGAATTAGTCAGCATTTTCTGTTTTAGCAGTGACATTAAGTATTGCTGATATTTAAGCATATGAAACTGACAATTTAAAGCCCTTACAGCCAAGGTAGCAGAGGTGTAAACTTTTTTCCCCCATCTGTCCAGTGCTCTAGATCCCTATCAGAGGGGACAGGCTTTTTTGCAGTGGAAGCCTTGACCCCTTTGGGACCCTGAGATATAGTTTCTGGGTCAGCAGCAGGGTTTTTGTATAGAAATTTATGTGAATCTGGAACCCAGACAGACCTGACTCTGAAAATACATAATCTACAATGTCTAGTACAGGTGGAACGTCAAGAGGTCTGTGCTGAGGCAGTAAAAGAAAATCTCTGAGCCTTTTCTTAGATTCTGAATAATCTTGGCTCTCCCAGTGGAAATGCTCCCTCATGGTGTGCAGGGTTTCCCCAAAAGAATAGTCCTCAGGAGGAGAGGCTGAAGGGATAGATTCTTCAGCATCAGAGTCCTCATAGGGAGGAAGAGAGTATCCCTGTTCTGAAGAGGAGTCAGATGAAATGGAAACCTGATCAGAGAATTCATATTTAGTGTCTTGCCTAGGCCTCTTATCAGGAGGGGGATGGGAACCCCTGATCAACGTAATTAGGTCTTCGGCCATTTTGAGTATCTGTTTCTTAGGCATGGAAGTCTGTCCAGGAGAATGCTGTACTTGTTTCTTTGTCTTTAAGGCTGTTTTAGTCTTTTCCTTAGAAGCTGAAGTTGGCTTGATATATAACTGTGTAGGTCTGAAAACACCCTCAGAAGCCGATGCCTGCTCAGCGGCTCCGGACCCATCTGAGGGAATAGTTTCCAAAGGCCCAATACTTTGAGTATCCAGAGGCCTAGTTGTCCACACGTGGGAGTCGGAGGCGGCCTGTGGCTCTGAGGTAGCGGGTGTCAGGGGCTGCGAAAGCACCTCACTGAGAACCGGCGAACCGACTACTGGCCTAGCGGAGGCTTCGTCGTCGGTTTTGGACCTCGGATGCCTGTCCTTTTCCTTGTGCTTTTTATGAACTCCGGTCGTCGGGTGTTCCGACGGCATTATATAGTTAAGCCTTCGGCCAAAGTAGTGAAAGGCAAAATCGTACCGATGCTTAATAGTGCGTTGGTTAAATCTAGCACAAAACCGACAACTAGCAATGTCGTGGTCAGGGCCTAGGCAAGGAATACAGTAAGAATAAAAATCCTTATGAGGTATTTGCTTCCCACAAGAAATACAATTGTTAACTTTTTCTGACATCGGTCTGGAGCAAGAAAAAAGTTTCCCCAACAGGGTACTTAGCTTTACTGACTTCGGATCTGAAATTCAATTTCGAAAATCTCAGGAGTCGGCCGACCGGCACTTGCAAACTGCTTTTGCTTCGGGCACCGCGCGGCAAGAAAGACTGAAGAAAATGGCATCGGCTGCATCTTATATACCCCTGGCGCACTGACGTCAGGGAAGAGGTGACAGCAACCGACGCCGGACCAGGACTTTGGAATTCAGGCCGACTGCAGGTAGCCTGCCAGCAGGATAACCCAAGTGTAATGACTGCAACAGTGAAACACGATGAACATCCCTGTAATATCTATCAGGTTTTCTGGGAGCAGGAGGTAAAGAGTCAGGGGCCAAGCTAGATTCCGAAAAGGCATCATCAACAATGTCTAGTACAGGAGAGATTGCTAAAGGCCTGTGTTGGGGCAGGAGTAAGAAATCCCTAAGCCTCTTTTTAGAATCAGAGTAATCCTGGCTTTCCCAGCGAAAGTGCTCCCTAAGAGTATGCAGGGTTTCACCAAAAGAGAAATCCTCTGGAGGGGAAGCAGAGGGAATAGAGTCCTCTGCATCAGAATCCTCATAAGTAGATACGGGTAAATCCTGGTCATCAGAGGAAACAAACTTCAGAATCCTAGTCAGAAGTATCATAAGCAAATTCAGTCCTAGGTCTCTTAGAGGGGGGGAAGGTTGGCTTCCCCTGATCAAAGTAATAAGGTCTTCTGCCATTCTTATAATTTGTTTTAGAGGCATGACCATGCGGTCTGGGTGTCGGTTTTCTAGGCACGGTTCGAGTTTTAGGCCTTGAAGAAGATGGCATTGGTTTAATATGCAAGTCAGTAGGCCTGAATACACCATCAGAAGCTGGTGCCTGCACAGCGGCTCCGAATCCATCCAAGTTAGAGACATCCGCAGGTTCCACAACTGAAGCATCTCGCGGCATACCGGACTCCGAAAGGGTCTCAGTAGAAGCCTGCGAATCTGAATTAGCGGGTATCAGGGGCTGCGAAAGCGCCTCACTGAGTACCGGCGAACTGGCGACTGTCTTAGGAGAAGCGTCATTGGCAGCTTTGGACCTAGGCGGCCTGTCTCTGTCTTTACCTTTGCGTTTTTTCAGAATGTTGGTAGTTGGATGGCTTACCAAAGACATTTCTGGATAATTGAACAGAGTACCAAAATATTTAGAAGCATAAATATATTGACGATGAATAGTTCGTTGTTTAAATAAGGCACAAAACCGACAGCGAGGTACGTCGTGGTCAGGGCCTAGGCAAGGAATACAGTATGAATGAAAATCTTTGTGAGGTATTTGCTTTCCACAAGAAATACAATTATTGACTTTTACTGACATCGGTTTAAAGCAAGAAAAAGTTTCCCCAATGGGGTACTTAGCTTTAGTTGAAGACTTCGGTTCTGAAACTCGAAAATGAAAATTTCAGGAGTTGGCCGACTGGCACTTGTGAACTTGCTTCTGCTTTGGGCACCGCACGGCAAAAAAGACTGATGTAATGGCATCAGCTGCATGCTTTATACCCCTGACTACCTGACGTCACGGAAGATGAAGACAGCAACTGACGCAGGACCCAAGACTTTGATAATCAGGTCGACTGAGGACTACTGCAAGCATATAACCCAAATGTGATGACTGCAACAGTAAAACACGAAGAACATCCCACAGCCTTCTGGTCTTCCAGCACCAAATGTGAATGTGATGCCTGTTGCTCCACTGACTGGCACTACAAAGGATGTTCACACAGAGCTAACTGATAGTATCTTTTGTGTAGACAAAATAATATGCTAAAAGGCATCCATCATGTTCAGTGGCATAATCCAAGAATCAATGCTCCTCTAGAAGATCCATCTCTAAAACAGAAATTGATATAAGTGTTGGTTGAAGTCACCAAGACCCACAATGGATCAAAAACCTTCAATCACCTTTGGGACCATGAAAGGTCAGAAACAGAATCCTTAAAGCTCAAATGAAGTGACAGCAACTCTACAGTCCCACCTCTGCATTAAAATCTGAGACAGTCCCAAGACTTCTGACGTGACAGACTGATATATCATTGAAGCACTTTCTGTGGAGAGAACAATGAACTTCAGAACATGGCCAAAGATGACAACATACAGAACCCACTGGTCCTTTGTGATGGTTTCCCAAGTTACAGCAAACTAGTAGAACAGTCCAACCACTCCCCTTAAGCAGTTCCACACTGCAGCAAGGACGGCAATGGGACCAGCCTGCACAGTCACTCTCTTTGGTGATTTGGTCAGCATCAGAAGGGGCAGCACAATGTCCAAGGGCCTTCCTTAGGCAGTAAGGAGTTTTCTTCCTCTTCTGTGGTTAGCCAGGACTAGAAGAGGTATGGAGGAAATTTAAAGACGGGCTGAGACTAAAATTGGTCATTTGCAATCAGTGCTGTACTCCAGTTAACAAATTAAAATGCATAAATAAATAAAAACCTTGCAGAGAAGTAAGGGCTCTTTTCCTTCTGAAAATGTCATCAGGTGTATCCTGGGTAGGATGATTGAAAAGCTTCCTACCAAACAGAAAGAGGTGTCCCATATTTTGTTCTCAACTTCCTCCTTCAGAAAGGATAAAATATCGCCCAGAACAAACAAAATGGAGTCAGCTTCCCTAACCAAGGCCTTCTCCAAAAGGAGTGGTCATCTTACGGGAGAAGTAGATGGAAGGGTGAACTCATTCTTGTCCATCAAACGGATGGTGGCCTTGAGATAGTACAGCTGTGTAAGCTGAATTTACCATAACAGCTGATGACTGACTGATCACTACTGCAGCAGCCTTAGCTATATGGGTTATATATTCTGTCAAGGGTATAACAGCCAGTACACTTCAAAAGCTTCAGGGTGCCTTCCATGCACCCAAACTGTCAACCAGCTCAAGATGAGATGACTAAAAGACAAGTTTGGGTGTAAAGCCTTTCAGAGTGCTCCTACCAGCAGAGAGAGTGAGGCTGAGGCCTGTAAGGACAATGCTAGGAATAAAAAAAATGTAAACGTCCACTCTGTGGCATAAAAACACACCAAAAAACAAGAGGACATGGAGTGAGGCAGCGACTACTGCAACAGTGATCACTCAAACATGTACTGTTATGGTAAGTTCAACACACAACAGTATTATGCTCGTCATATTGATCACTGCTGTAGTAGCCTTAGTTATATGGGTAGATAACCAGAGCTAATTATATTTGGAAGGAGAAATGAGAAGCGTTCAGGAGCCCCTGAAGAATGTTCCTAGCCAAACTTGATCTAGGCCTAGAGAAGAATCAAGCTATTAGGAGGGTAAACACCCTAGAGTACCCTCAGAGGGAGGAGGGAAGGGTACTGCAGGAGGTCCAAGTAGCCGCCTCAATAATGTCTTTGGTAGCCACTGTAAGCTGAATGGAGAAGTTTCGCCCAGATACCAGGATAATGTCTTTAACTCTTTGGGAAAAAGTTCCTAGCTGCTGTGCTATGATGTTCCATGCAGTCAGTTGTGTGGCTTTCTGTATCAAGGGAGAGGTGGAATGCATAAAACTTTAGGCTTCTTCAGCTGAAGGAGCGGAATCCACTGAGGCATTCCCACTTTCTTTGTAATGGTCCTGAGATGCGTCGTGGCAGGTTTGTTTGTGGAGCATCTCTGGTCCGCTTAGTATTTTCAGGGGTATGAATGAGTGCCTCCTGCCTTGCACATTTTGTCAACATGTGGGCCCCCATCCCAGGTCCAGCCATCTTTGTGGTTGCTCTGGCTGCTTGACATCCTGATCCTGCAAGAAATCTGAGGTATCTTCTGCAGATTGGTGAATAGGACGCAGGCAGGTATGCCTCCTTGAGATCTAGGTTACCAGCCAACACCCAGTGCCCCAGCATGGAAGAAGTTGCTGAAGGGTCAGCTTTTGAAAGGTGGACAGGTAGAAATTTGTCTCCAACTTTTTTCTTTTCAACTAGGAAGAACAGTGTAGTAGAACCCCTTTCCTTTCTCCCCTTTCCTTTCCACAGCACTTTTCTTCATGTTTAAATGTTCTGTTGTGTTGTGTTCTGTTTTTGATTTGAGAATTTGGTTTGATTTGGCATTCCTCTTTTGACTGGCATAGTGTGATCGATGTCAGTATAATTTGCCCGAAATCTTGTGTCTTTATTATGTGGTTGCCTGCAAAAATAAAAGTTAACCTTCCGCCTAGTGGGCTATTTTCCTTTCCCCCTGTGTTTTGCTCCCTAAGTCACTGTGGCTGTGTGTTGAGTAGTGCAGTGTGTGTGTGTCTGTGCCTCTGTTGTTGTTGCCACTGTAGCCTCTGCTCTGTAGCACTTTCCTCCCCTGGGGTTCTGCCTTCCTCTTCTTTGGTTTCTGCCTCTGGAAATGGGTTAGGGACCACTTTGATAAATGGCAGGCCAGTGGGAAAGGACCTCTTGGGGGTTGAACTGGGGAATGCTGGTTTGGTTTGAACAGATTTTTGGGATTTCTTTTTCAACCTGACAAATTCTTCTTATTTTTGGTATTTTCTAACATCTTATCTTTAACTCATCCTAACTTACAAGCTCCTTAATGATCACCTAGAGCTTGCTCATCTAACTTAATGCTCACCTTCCAGCTTCCCACTGCATGCTCATCTTCTTTCTGTGAAGCCTCCTTCTTATCCGTATAAAGTTATTTTAGAATGGTATTGTTACATTTTGTAGTTATATTTTCTAATACATATTCATTGTTACTTACTTTGTCAGTTTTTAATTTTTGGTTAAATGATCAAAGCATAATTTTTAGGAAACTGATTGTGAATAATGGCGGTTTGATACTCTTGAACTATAGCTGAAGTGTATTCTTGCTTCTCTGTCTAAGGACTAGGCCCCCTTTCCAGAGGAGTAGGGTTTTAGCTATGGTGTGAGTATCTGTCTAATGACCTTGGATATGGTTCTTAAGTGGTGGGGGCCTTGGTGTGGTGGTGATGGTTGGCAGGGGCTGGGGGGGTTAGTGGTGGGCAGAGTCATTAAAAGCCGCCATCACCCACAGAAGAAGGGGGGTATAGGCTGGGCCTGTGTGGTGTGTGCAAAGCAGAAAGGTTCTTTTTCTTTTTAAGAATCTTCTGAATTCTGTTGCTGCTGTTTGGAACTGCTCCTGCAAGGGCTCATGCAAGGAGAATTCTTCTAGAGGAAAAGGGAGAACTGGATCTTCAGGATCAGCATTCAGCATCAGAATCCTCAAAAAGCTCTGGCTGGTGTTGAAATGTCTGATCCACTAGCAGAACCCACTGACTCAGGGGGCTCTGGGCTCTGCCCTGGGTCTCTTTATCTTGGGCTGGGGGCCTGAGGTGGAGTCTGAGATCTGGAGATCTTCTAGAATCAAAATCTCTAAAATCAAGGATCAATTCCTGGACTGGGGTGCCTGGTTGAGGGTGGAGAGCTGTTTTTTGGGGTTTAAAATTGAGCTTTAGTGGTGGCTTTGGGTAATGGACATGGCAGCTGGAGGCCTAGCAGCACACGTGCTGGGGGGTAGACATCAGAATGGTGTGTGGTGTCTGATAAGTCAGTGGGTTTCAGGGCCCGATTCAATTTTTGTAGCAGGGGGGCCTCAGGAGTAGAGATGTAGTGTACCTATATATCAGTTTCTCGGTTTTTTTCCAAACCGGTGACAAACCGCGTTTGCTTTGGTTTGGTTTCAGCCGAAACCCGCGGAGTGGAAAGTGTTCTTGCTTCTTTTCTTTTCGTTTTTGGCAGAAAGTGTAGTGTTCAGGTTTAACGACAAGCGAAGCAAAACAAAAACAGAAAAACGAAACTCCTTCTGACGTCCGCCCGCTCGGCCGGTTGAAGGACCTGTTGAAGGCCGACAGTGCCGAACAGGCTGCTACAAATACAGTAAGAATGGCCTAAACAAGGCAAATCTTTTAAGAGTTGAACAGGTTATGTATTTATTAACATTTCTAACAATTTATTAACTTTTTCTGACAGAAGGAGGGCGAAGAAGAAAGAAAGCAGTATTCGTAGAAAGTTTTGAAGTCCTAGTCGACCTATTCGGTAGAAAAATTCAACTGCTTCGCCACGCCGCTCAAGCTTGAGACAGCTTGGGCTTGGGCGCCGTGAGATGGGCGTAGAAGCCAAGTCAGACAGAGATGACGCCGGATGAAGAGCGTCATCAGGCGACCCCGGACGGAGAAGCCGGATCGACTGAATCCGGCCCTTTGACGGCCGGCCTGGACGAAGTTATGACTGATCAAGCTTATAGTGTTTTGTAAAAGTACGTACAGAGGACCACACAGTAGCTTCTATAATACTTCTAGAATCAAACCCTTTCCAAAAAGCCAAAGATGAAGCCAAGCCCCTGGTAGAGTGGGCCTTGACCCTGCCTGGAACAGATTTGTTATGGTGAGTACCACAAAGGGTAATAGGCTTAGACAACCATTTGGAAATAGTCTGTTTTGACACAGGTTGTCCCTTTTTACCTTCACAAGAAATGCACAATTGATCTGAACATCTGAAAGATTTAGTTCTGCCAATATAGTACCCGAGTTGTCTGTGAACATCCAAGTTATAAAGTATCCTTGCTTCCTAAGTTTGTAAGTTCAGGAAAGAAAATGGGGAGATGGACAACTTGGCTTAAAGTAAACTCGGATACTACTTTAGCCATTAAAAAATGACTACTTCTCAAAGAATCCCTGTCCCTATGGAAAATAAGGTAGGGTTGTCTCACCATAAGAGCTTGCAACTTGGAGACCCTTCCTGCAGTGGTCACAGTGCAATCAGTAAAACTGTTTTCCATGTTAATAACCTCAAGTCAAGCAGACTAGCTCCTTCAAATGTTTATTTCTGAAACACAAAATTAAGATACAAAGGAGGGGCCACTGGATTAATTGGAGCCCTCTCATGCAAAACCCTTTTCAAGAACATTTTGTACTGAGACTGCCTTGAAAGAGGAGGATCCATGGGCAGACATGCTAAAATGGCTGTCAAATGAACCTTGATAGAAAGAAAGGCCATTGGAGAGTAACTTGTGCAAATACTTTAAGATCAGAGAACAACTAGCCCTGAATGGTCTGGTTATGCTGTTGGCACCAACTAGAAAACCTTTCCCATTTGCTAATACATGCTTTTCCAGTAGGAGGCTTTCTTGCCTCCATTAGTACCCACTGCACATCCTCTGAATACAGGTGCCTAAAAGGAATTAAGACCCTATCAACCAGGCAGTCAATTTAAAATGACTGATGTCTCGGTGTATCAAACACCCCTGCTATTGTGCAAGTATATCCACTCCGAGAGGAAGCTTGTGGTGACTGCCCCTGGCCATTTCCAAAAAAAGGGAGAACCATGGTTTCCTGGGCCAGAAGGGAGTCACCACAACGGTCTTGGGGGATTCTTTCTGAATCTTTAGAAGTACCCTGGATATTAGTGGAAATGGGGGAAAGGCATACAGAAAGTACAGTTGTGTACACTTACCATAAATGTAGATGTTAGAGTGTATTCACTGTTGCAGTCATCACACTTGGGTTATCTGCCTGCAGGTAACCCTCAGTCGGCCCAAATACCAGAGACGTAGTATTTCTGCGTCACTTGCTGTCACTCCAGGACTAGTGTCAGGTCGTCAGGGGTATAAAAACAGGAAGCAGACGCTATTACATCAGTTTTTCTTGCCCCAAATGTCAGGAGCCCCCCAATAGGGAGCTAAGTAATGGTGGGGAAAAACACCACCAGTAAAAAGTAAATACCAATACCCCTGAAAAGGGGGGGGGGGTAGTAAAAGGCATAGAGAGTTTAGAGAGAGAAAGAGAGAGAAAACCAGGGGGATGGAGGGAGTGAAACCAGGACTGCAACAGTGAATACACTCGAACATCTACATTTACGGTCAGTGTACACAACTGTACTATGTTCTTCATGTTTCACTGTTGCAGTCATCACACTTGGGTAGATTCCCAAAGCTGAAGAAGGATGGAGGCAGTTAAGAAGAGGTAGGGTTGGCTAGAATGCCTTGGAGGATTGCTGTTGCAAAACCTGCCCTGGATTTGGAAAAGATAGGCAGGTGGTAATGCCTGGTGAAGGTGTACACAGAACTCCAGGTAGCAGCTTCCAGGATGTCCCTGGTAGGGACTCCCCTGAGGAATGCTGTAAGTTGCCCTAGTGGAATGTGTTCTGAACCCCTGAGGGGTTGGCTTCCCATGGTGCTTGTAGCAGAAATGGATGCAATGTGCTATCCATTTGGAAAATGTTTGCTTTGAAATGGCCTTGCCCCCTGCCCTTGTTGCAAAGCTGACTAGTAACTCGTCAGATTTTCTGAAGGGCTTAGTCTTATTAAAGCAGAATCTGAGCTGTCTGTGCACGTCCAAGGAGTGCAGGATCCTTTCCCCTTTATTTTGAGGATTAGGGAAGAAGGTAGGCAAATGGATAGATTGGTTGAGAGCCACACTAGACACCACTTTAGGCATAAAGGAAGGGTTAGTCCTGAGGGAGACCCTATCAGCATAGAAAATAAAGAAGGGTTCCACAGCCATAAGTGCTTGTAGCTTAGACACTCTTCTAGCTGATGTGATGGCCAGAAGCAAAGCTGTTTTCCAAGAGAGGAATTTTAACTCTGCTGACGCTGCTGGCTCAAAGCTTTTCCAGTAATAAGTTAAAGTTTCAAGCAGGGGTGGGTGCTCTCCTTGGTGGCCTTAAGTTGTTTGCCCCTCTCAGGCACTGTTTGATAAGAGGGTGAGAGAAGAGAGGTGGCTCAGTGCTGTAATAAGCCGAAATGGCAGCGGCATGCATCTTAATGGAGGAGAATGATAGGCCTCTGTGGAGTAGATAGTACATTTGTGTACACTTAGCATAAATGTAGATGTTTGAGTGTATTCACTGTTGCAGTCATTACATTTGGGTTATCTGCTTGCAGTAGCCCTCAGTCGGCCTGATTAACAAAGTCTTGGGTCCTGCGTCGGTTGCTGTCCCTTCTTCCATGACATCAGATTGTCAGGGGTATAAAACATGCAGCCGACGCCATTACATAAGTTCTTCTTGCCCCAGATGTCAGGTGCCCCCCTAATGGGAAGCAATTAAATCTATAATACAAGGATATGCCTCCAACAAAAAAGCAAATACACCAAAAAGCTTTTTGAGCATAGTAAGTGAGAGTAGAGGTACAGCCAAAAGAAGAAAGGGGGCTAGAGGGAGGGTAACCAGGACTGCAACAGTGAATACACTCGACATCTACATTCATGGTAAGTGCACACAGCTGTACTATATTCTTCGTGTTTCACTGTTGCAGTCATTACATTTGGGTAGATTCCCAAAGCTAAGGTTGGGAGGAGGAATTTAAATAGAATTAGGATCAGCTATAAGACCCTGCAAGACTGCAGTGGCAAAACCAGCTCTGGAGTTAGAAAAAATTGGCAAATGAGAATGTTTGGTGAAAGTATATGCAGAACTCCAGGTAGCAGCTGCTAGGATGTCCCTTGTAGGGACGCCCCTGAACAATTCTATAGAGGTAGATGCAGCCCTGGTTGAATGGGGTCTGATGCCCTGTGGGATAGGTTTTCCATGGTGCTTACAGCAGAAATGAATGCAGTGGCCTATCCGTTTTAAAATGGTTTGCTTTGAAATAGCTTTCTCCTCTGTCCTTGCAGCAAATGTCACCAGCAGTTGTTCAGATTTCCTTTGAGGTTTAGTCCTGTCCAAATAGAATCTAAGTTGTCTGTGCACATCTAAGGAGTGCAGTATCCATTCCCCTTTGTTCTGTGGGTTAGGAAAGAAGGTACGCAAATGAATGGACTGATTAAGAGCCACACTGGATACCACCTTGGGCATGAAGGAGGGATTGGTTCTCAGGGACACCCTGTCCGCTTGAAATATGATGAAAGGCTCCACTGCCATAAGGGCCTGTAAATCAGATACCCTTCTTGCAGAAGTGATTGCTAAAAGGAAAGCTGTTTTCCAGGAAAAGAATTTTAAATCTGCAGTAGCAGCTGGCTCGAAAGGAGAAAGAGCGAGTTTCTCCAAGACAAAGTTAACGTCCCAGGCTGGAGTTGGAGCTCTCCTCGGTGGCCTTGAATTTTTGGCCCCTCTGAGGAACTGCTTGAGCAGTGGGTGAGAGAAGAAGGGAGGCTCTGTGCTATAATGAGCTGAAATGGCTGAGGCATGAATGAATTCTGATGGAGGAAAAGGACAAGCCCTTATGAAGCATCTCAGTTAAATATTGTAGAATCTGAGGTAAACTGAAAGTACAGTTTTGTACCTACCATAAATGTAGATGTTCGAAGATCCACATTGCTGCAGTCCTTACTTATGGGTAGTCCGCTGTCCTCGGTCGGCCCGAATACCAAAGTATTAGGCTGACGTCGGTCATGGCGCCTAGATCTGACATCAGAGCGTCAGGGTATAAAGGCGCATGACCGACGTCATATCCTCAGTCTTTTCTTGCCCCAGATGTCAGAAGGCCAAACCAGAAAGGCCACAGCCAAAAACAGAATACCTCCCAAAAACATGCCCAACAACAACCATCACCTAAAGCATAGCACCAAGTCAAACTACAGTGGGGAAGGAGGGAGGGTAAATTGGACTGCAGCAATGTGGATCTTCGAACATCTACATTTACGGTAGGTACAAAACTGTACTATGTTCTTCATCTCACATTGCTGCAGTCCTTACTTATGGGTAGAATCCCAAAGCAACGGGAAAGGGAGGATGGTAAAATCATAAAGCATTAGGGGCCGCTAAAATGCCCTGTAAAACAGCAGTGGCAAATCCAGCCCTAGACTTAGAATAAAGAGGAAGGTGGTAATGTTTAGAAAAGGTATGCACTGAACTCCAAGTAGCTGCCTCCAAAATGTCTTTGTAGCTACCCCCCTTAGAAAGGCCGTAGAAGTAGCAGTAGCCCTAGTGGAATGAGGCCTGATTCCAGCAGGAATCTCCTTACCATGATGGGAATAACAGAAAGAAATACAAAACCCAATCCATTTAGAAATAGTTTGTTTTGAAACAGGTTTACCCTGTGAACCCAAAGCAAAAGAAACAAACAATTGCTGAGACTGTCTGAACTCCTTGGTTCTGCTCAAATAATAACGCAACTGCCTGTGAATATCCAAAGTATGCAAAATTTTCTCCCCTTTATTTTGGGGTTTGCATAAAAAGTAGGCAAATGAATAGTTTGATTTAAGGCCACACTAGAAACCACTTTAGGCATAAAGGAAGGGTTAGTACGCAAAGATACCCTATCCTTATGAAAAATCAGGAAAGGCTCCACTGCCATGAGGGCCTGTAATTCAGAAACCCTTCTTGCAGAGGTAATGGCCAACAAAAAAGCAGTTTTCCATGACAAATACTTTAACTCGGCAGTAGCTGCAGGCTCAAAAGGTTGTAGAGTAAGTTTTTCCAACACAAAATTGAGATCCCAAGCAGGAGTAGGAGCTCTACGTGGGGGTCTTATATTCTTTGCCCCTCTAAGAAATTGCTTAAACCAAGGATGAGAGAATAAAGGAGGGTCACAATCATAGTGAGCAGAAATGGCTGCAGCATGGACCTTTATTGAGGAGAAAGACAAACCCTTGTCCAATAACTCAGTAAGATATTGAAGAGCAACACTTAAATCAGGTTTGGAGACATCAAAGTCCTTTCCTTTGCTCCAAATAAAAAACTCCTCCATTTATCAGCGTAAACCTTCCTGGTACTAGGCCTCCTGGCCTCCAAAATAACATTCAAAACTTGTTGTGGGAGCTGAGACCCTCCAGAGTCTAAAACAGAATATGCCAGGCTGTTAGATGCAGAGACTGAATCTTGACATTGAGGAAGTGACTGTCCTCTTGAGACAAAAGGTGTGGAATCAAAGGCAGAGTCCATGGAGGTTCTCGTACTAAACTCCTCAGTAGTGGGTACCAGTGTTGTCGAGGCCAATCCGGTGCTATCAAAATCATGGTTGGCTTGTCTTGTCTGGCCTTCAAAAGTACCTTGGGAAGAAGAGGCAGAGGTGGAAAGGCATATACATGCAGATTGTTCCAACTGAATGATAGAGCGTCCACCTTCCAAGCTGTGTGATGAAACATTTTTGTGCAAAACTTTGGCAACTGGTAATTTAGTGGAGAAGCGAACAGATCTATGTCTGGAGTTCCCCATAACACTGTCAACTGTTGAAATACATGAGGATCCAATTTCCACTCGTGAGGATCCACTATTTGTCTGCTCAATACATCTGCTAAGGAGTTCTGTGCTCCTGGTAGAAACCTTGCCTGAAGATTGAGGTGTAGATTGAGAGCAGTTTCCCACAGAATCATCGCTTGCCTGCAAAGAGGGTAAGAATGGGTTCCCCTGCTTGTTGATGTACCACATGACAGTAGTGTTGTCTGTTTGAATCAACACCTGCCCTGGGTGAAGTAAATCTTTGAAAGCCATCAATGCAAACCGGACTGCTAACATTTCCTTCAAGTTGATATGCAAATGTTGGAGTTTGACAGGCCACGTGTTTTGCACCCATTTTCCATTGAGGTGTGCTCCCCAAGCCTTGTCCGAGGCATCTGTCGTTAGAATCTGACTCGCCTCTGGCGGGTCACAGAGAGTCCCTTGTTTAGGTGACATTCCTGAGCCCACCACAAAAACTCCTTCTGAATGCAAGGTATTATCTGAATGACAGTGTCTAGATCTTGGCAGTGCTGTGTCCATACATTTTTGAGATACCATTGAAGCTTCCTCATATGCAATTTGGCATTGGGAAGCACCAGAATACAAGATGCCATGAACCCCAAGGCTTGAAGGACTGTCCTTGCAGTCAGCCTGGACCGTAGAGACATTTGATGGAAATAAAGAGATAGGCTTCTTTGTTTGTCCGGGGTCAAAAGGCCATCTGGGAAGCTGTATTCAGTCTCACACCCAGAAAGCACATGTCCTGAGAGGGTACTAGACTGGACTTTGTTTCGTTCACAGAATACCCTAGGCATCTTAACACTGCCATCACATACTGTAGATGATGAAGAAGTTCGTCCTTTTCTTGTGCAATAATCAGGCAGTCGTCCAAATAAGGATAAATCTGTATTCCTCTTAGTCTGAAAAATGCTATCACTGGAGCCAGAACCTTTGTGAACACTCTGGGCAGTAGATAAGCCAAAGGGCAATGAAGAGAACTGATAATGTAAATTTCCAGCCCAACGCAGGTACCTCCTGCAACTGGGCCTGATAGGAACATGAAGGTAAGCCTCTTTGAGATCCAGAGTAACCATCCAGTGATCTTTTCCCAACAGAGGTAAAAGTTGTTGTAAAGTCAGCATCTTGAACTTTGGAATGTCCAGGTAAGTGTTGAGGATAGATAAATCCAAAATTGGTCTCCACGTGTTCCCTTTCTTCGGAACTAGAAACAGGCGAGAATAAAATCCTAGGCCCATTTCTGACAGAGGAACTGGCTGTATAGCTCCTATTTGAAGAAGTAAAGAAATTTGTCTGTGAGCCTCTATCCTTTGCCGAGGAGGGACGTCTGGCATGCCTTTGAAAGGAGGCATGGTATGGAAATAGAACTTGTAACCTCGGTTTATAATGTCCAATACCCATTTGTCCATTTTGCTTGAAAAGAGCCAACTTTCCTCCCAAAGGAGCTGCCAGGCAAGAAGAATCTGGCAGCTGAAAATGCAGGTCATTGGGCCTGTTTACGAAAGGACTGGCCCCTGCCCTCACCAGCAGATTGAGCAGGCGAACTCCATTGTCTCGGCCTGAAGGTACTCTGAGCTCTGCCCCTACCACGCCTAGATCTACCCCTAGACTGAGAATCAGAAGAAGGGTACGTCCACCCCTTAGTAGGCCAATTTCTACTAAACTTTGGAGGTTGTACCTGCAAAAATCTTTAACAGTCTGCATAGACTTAGCCTTGTCTTCCATTTTCTTTAAGACTGACTCCACAGGAGGACCAAACAAAACTTCAGACTGTAAAGGGGCATCCAGAATTCTAGACTTAACATGCTCAGACAAATTCTGATCCTTAAGCCAGGCGTGCCTCCGAATAACTGAACCAGTGGCAGCCACCCTAGAAGAAGCCTGTAAAGCATCAAAACCACATTGCAAAGAGTGCTTACCCACCTGTTCAGAAACATGCACTAAATCCTGCAATTCTTTACACTCTATGCCCTCTGCCAAAGCATCCACTTTAGATCTTAGCTGAGAAAGGAGGAAATTCTGATACTTCAACATATGAAACTGGCAGTTCAAAGCTCTCATTGCTAAAGTAGAAGAGGTATACACCTTCTTACCCCATCTATCCAAAGCTCTAGCTTCCTTATCCAGAGGAACTGGATTCTTAACAACAGAGGCTCTAACACCCTTAGGCCCCTGACTAATAGTTTCTGGGTCCGCCCTAGGACTCTTATACAGATATTTATGAGCCTCAGGCACCCTGTAATACCTGTCCAGTTTAACTGGGGCAGGAGGCACAGAATCTGGATTAAGGGAAGCTACCGAGAAAACATCTGAAACAACATCCAAAACCGGAGGTATAGCTAAGGGTCTATGCTGTGGTAAAAACAAGAACTCCCTAAGTCTCTTCCGTGAATCAGAGTAATCCTGTCTCTCCCACTTAAAATGCTCCCTCATGGAATGCAGAGTTTCTGAAAATGAAAAATCCTCTGGAGGAGAAGCAGAAGGAGTGGAATCCTCTGCATCAGAATCAGAATAAGGAGGGAAATCTTGAATGTCTTCAGCAGAAGACTCTGAATCATCTGAGGCCTGCTCCAAACTTTCCAACTCTGGCTCCATCCTGGGCCTCTTATCAGGAGGGCATAGAACCTCTAATTAAAGTAATCAAATCCTCTGCCATTTTAAGCATGTGCTTTTAGGCACAGACCCTGAAGAACCAGAACTGACACCAGAGGAAGGCAAGACAGACCTGCCCTTAGAAGGAGCCTTAGAAACAGTAGCAGAAGGCCTAACCACCTTAGGCATAGAAGGGAGAATAGTAACCTGAGAGGCCCCTTCAGCCTGACCTGCCTCCTGAGAGGCCACATCCTGTAAAATCAAAGTTTCCCCCTGGGACTCAACAGAAACTTCAGCCGGATCCACCTGTTCAGCTGTAGCTTCTAAAGATCCGGCATACGTAACGGACGAATCATCCTGCCTAGGCTTTAAAGATTTGTCTTTGCGCTTCTTAGTAGAAGCAGGCGTCGGAACATCCAACGGCATATTATAATTACACCTCTTGCCAAAGACTAACCTAGCAATCTAACCTCCGCTTTATAGTGCTTATTAAACCTAGCACAAAACCGACACCCGACGCTAGTGCTCCGGTCCCAAAAAAGGAAAACAAAGCGAGTGGAAATCCCTATGGGGTATCCATTTCCCACAAGAAAAAAAATAATTCACTTTTTCTGACATCCGTAAGTAACGGAGGCAAGAAAAACAAAAATATTCCCAACGGGTACTTAGCCCAACTTGGTATCGGTCTGAAACTCCAGCGAAAATTTCAGAACGCCGAACGGCACTTGCAACGCTGCTTCTGCATCGGACCATGCGGCAAAAAAGACTGAGGATATGACGTCGGTCATGCGCCTTTATACCCTGACGCTCTGATGTCAGATCTAGGCGCCATGACCGACGTCAGCCTAATACTTTGGTATTCGGGCCGACCGAGGACAGCGGACTACCCATAAGTAAGGACTGCAGCAATGTGAAATGAAGAACATCACTGCTGCGCTCATCCCTTGAGACTGGTTCCAGGTACAAAATCTTTTCCATTTTGCAACATAAGATTTTCTAGTACTAGGCCTCCTAGCCTCTAAAATGATATCCATCACTGATTTACTGAGGGGTGGTAAAGGAGAGAATAGGTAATTAGCCAGGCTGCTAGGTTCAGGGTTTGCAGCTGAGGGTACAGAATCTGGTTCTCCTGCTGAGACAACAGGGAAGGAGTCTGAAGCAGGTGCCATGGGGCCAAGCGTGACACACTGCGCAGGAGGGGGGACCAGTGTTGGCATGGCCAGTCTGTTGCAATTAAAATTGTCCTTGGCTTGTCCTGTTTGATTTTTAGTAGTACTTTGGAGAGCAGAGGCACAGGGGGAAGGCATAGGACTGATTGTTTTTTCCAGCTGAAGGATAGAGCATCCACTTTCCAAGCTAGTTTGTGGGGAATCCTTGTGCAAAATTTGTCCTATTGATGGTTTTGGGGGGAGGCAAACAGGTCTATATCTGGGCTCTCCCATTTGCTTGTCAACATGTTGAAAATCCTTGGTTCCAGTTTCCACTCGTGTGGGTCCATGAGGTTTCCGCTTAGTCTATCTGCAAGTGTATTTAGTTTTCCTGGCAGGAATTGAGCTTGTAGATTCACTTGGTAGCTCAAGGCTGTGTTCCACAATGCCATGGCTAGTCTGCAGAGGGGGAAAGAGTGTGTACCCCCCTGCTTGCTTATGTACCATATGACCATAGTGTTGTCCGTCTTTACCATTAGTTGTCCTGGAAGAATGTAGTCCTTGAAGGCTGTCAAGAGCATTCTGTACAGCTAACATTTCCTTTTGATTTATGTGTAGGTGCATTTGACTTGCATTCCATTTGCCCTGAATGCACTTCCCTGCCAGGTGAGCCCCCCATGCATAGTCTGATGCCTCTGTTGTTAAGGTTTGGGAGGCGGGGGGTAGTGTGAATGGTAGTCCCTTGTTTCAGTGGCAGGCCTCTGCCCACCAAAGGAACTCTAGGCATAGGCAAGGTATAATAGGAATTAGACACTGTGAATGTTGACACCATAGGCTTTTGAGATACCATTGCAGTTTCCTCATATGCAGCCTTGCATATGGAATTAGAAGAATGCATGAGGCCATGAACACCAAGGCTTGCAGTATTTCCCTTGCAGATAGCTGGGTTTTTGTGGCCACTTGTTTGAAGTAAGTTGACAAATGTATCCGTTACTCTGGCGTGAGGAAAGCCATCTCGGAAGTTGTATTCAAGTTAGCTCCCAGGAATATAATTTGTTGACATGGTACCAAGTGGGATTTCTTTTCGTTTAAGGTGAACCCCAGACAAGTCTGTACCCTTTGAACAAAGGCCAGATGATTGAAGAGACCGTCCTTGCTTTCTGCCTGAATTAGACAATCGTCCAGGTATGGGTATATTTGAATATTTCTTTGCCTGCAAAATGCAATGACTGGAGCTAGGCACTTTGTGAATACCCTGGGCGCAGTAGATAAGCCAAAGGGCAGTGCAGAGAACTGATAGTGCATGTAGCCTGCTTTGAAGCATATGCATCTTCTGCAAGACTCCCTGATAGGGATGTGCAGGTATGCTTCTTTTAAGACCAGTGTTGCCAACCATGGATCCTTAACTAGCATAGGAAGCAGCTGGTGAAGAATCAACATTTTGAATTTTGGAATCACCAGAAAGGTGTTTAGAATAGAAAGGTCCAGGACAGGATGCCATGTATTGCCTTTTCTGGGTACCAGGAAAAGTCTCGAATAGAAACCTTGTCCCTTTTCCTCTTCTGGTACCAACTGAATAGCCCCCATGTTTAAGAGAGAGAGTACCTGATTTTGGGCCTCTGTCCACTGATTTGGGGGAAGATCTGGCCACCTACTTGGTGATGGTAACGTGTGGAAATAAAATCTGTATCCTTGGGACACTATATTTAGAACCCATTTGTCATGGGTAATGAGTTCCCAGTTTTTGGCCTGCAGACCAATCTTTCCGCCTAAAGAAGCATTCAGTTGGGAAGTGCTTAGAAGTCTTATAGGCAAGTCATTGAGACGGTTTTCCATAGGGGGAGTCTTGCTGCTCCCAGGTTTGAGTGCAGAAACTCCCCACTGCCTAGTCTTGTGCGTCCCTTGGGACTGAAACCTGAGGTTTCTGCTGTGTCTGGGTTTGGCTTGAGAAGACCTGGAGGGGGCTGGAAAGGACCAATTTTTAGAGGGCCAGTGCCTACTAAATCAAGGAGGCTGAACTTCTAAGAAATCCTTAACAGTCTGCATAGATTTAGCTTTATCTAACATCTTTTTAAGAACTTCCTCAGCCTTGTTGCCAAACAGGCGATCCTGATTTAAGGGAGCATCCAACAATTTAGCTTTAACATGATCAGGCAAAGATTGCTCCTTAAGCCAAGCATGCCTTCTGAGCACAGGCCCAGTAACAGCAGCCCAGCAAGAGAGGCCTCTAATGAATCAGATCCACATTGCCGAGTATGTTTTCCAACCTGTTCAGCAGAATGCATTAAATCCTGTAATTCTTTATTTTCAGCGCAGTCAGGAATTAACATCATTTTCTGTTTAAGCAATCCAATAGCATGTTGTTGATACTTTAAATATATGAAACTAGCAGTTTAAAGCCCTAATGGCCAAGGTTGCAGAAGTGTAAACCTTCTTACCCCATCTATTCAGCATCCTGGAGTCTCTATCTGAGGGGGTAGAATTTTTAGTAGTAGAAGCCTTAATGCCTTTGGGTCCCTGTGAAATAGTCTCTGGATCCCGCAATAGTATTTTTAGACTGGAACCTGTGAGGATCAGGAACCCTGTAATATCTGTCAGGTTTTCTGGGAGCAGGAGGCAAGGAATCAGGGGCCAAACTAGATTCTGAGAAAGCATCATCAACAATGTCTAGTACAGGAGGAATAGTTAAAGGCCTATGCTGAGGCAGGAGTAAGAAATCCCTAAGCCTCTTTTCTGAATCAGAAAAATCCTGGCTTTCCCAGTGGAAATGCTCCTGTAGAGTATGTAAGGTTTCACCAAAAGAAAAATCCTCTGCAGGGGAAGCAGAGGGAATAGAGTCCTCTACATCAGAATCCTCATAAGTAGATATGGGCAAATCCAGATCGTCAGAAGAATCAGAAAAATCAGAATCCTGTTCAGAAGATTCATAAATAACTTCAGTCCTAGGTCTCTTAGAAGGGGGAGGCTGGCTTCCCCTGATTAGAGTTATAAGATCTTCAGCTATTCTTATAATTTGATTTTTAGGCATAGAGGCCTGAGCATGCGGCCTGGGTGTCAGTTTCCTAGTCATGGTTCGAGATTTTGGCCTAAATGAAGAAGGAGGAGTCTGTTTAATATGCAATTCCGTAGGCCTGAATACACCCTCAGAAGCCGGTGCCTCCACAGCGGCTTTGGATCCATCCAAGGTAGAGACATCTGCAGGTTCCACAGTTGAAGCATCTCGCGGCATACTGGACTCCGAATGGGTCTCAGTAGAGGCCTGCGAGTCAGAAGTAGCGGGTATCAGGGGCTGCAAAAGCGCCTCACTGAGTACCAGCGAACTGCCGACTGGCTTAGGAGAAGCATCGTAGGCAGCTTTGGACCTGGGCCTGTCTCTGTCTTTATCTTTGCATTGTTTCAGAATTCCAGTAGTCGGAAGGCTAACAGACATTTCCGGACAATTAAACAGAGAACCGAAATATTTAGAAGTGAAAATATACCAACGACGGATAGTGCACTATTGAAATAATGCACAAAACCGACAGCAAGGCACGTTGTGGTCAGGGCCTAGGCAAGGAATACAGAACGAATGAAAATCTGAGAGGTATTTGCCTTCCACAAGTAATGCAATTATTAACTTTTACTGACATCGGTAAGGAGCAAGAAAAAGCTTCCCCAATGGGGTACTTAGCTGTAGTTGAAGACTTTGGTTCTGAAACTCGAAAACAAAAATTTCATGAGTCGGACGACCGGCACTTGCGAACGGCTTCTGCTTCGGTCACTGCACGGCAAGAAAGACTGATGTAATGGCGTCGGCTGCATGTTTTACACTCCTGACGACCTGACGTCATGGAAGAAGGGACAGCAACCGATGCAGGACCCAAGACTTTATTAATCAGGCCGACTGAGGGCTACTGCAAGCAGATAACCCAAATGTACTGACTGCAACAGTGAAACACGAAGAACATCCAGTGACTGCTGCCCTGCAAGATGCTTCTAGGGCGTCAAAGCCACATTGCAATGTATGCTTGCTGACTTGGCTTGCAGAATACATAAGCTCTTGTAATTCTTTATTTTCTGCACAGTCTGTAACGATAGCTATTTTCTTTGTGTAACAAGTTCCATAATATGTTGTTGCTACTTCAGCATGTGAAACTGACAATTCAAAGCCCTAATGGCAAGAGTTGCAGACATATATACTTTCTTACCCCATCTGTCCAAAGCTCTGGAATCCCTGTCCGAAGGGGTGGGATTCTTAGCTGTAGTTGCCTTGATACCTTTAGGCCCCTAGGAAATTATCTCTGGGTCAGCAGTAGGAATTTTGAAAAGAAATTTGTGAGAGTCAGTTACTCTGTAGTACCTGTCTTGTTTCCTCTAGGGGCATCAGGAGTAAGACTGGATTCCATAAAGACATCATCAACAACTTCCAGGACTGGTGGTATTGCTAAAGGCCTGTGTTGTGGCAAGTCTAGAAATTCTCTGAGTCTCTTTTTGGACTGAGGATAGTCTTGGCATTCCCAGTGGAAATGCTCACAAAGTATGTAAGGTTTCACGAAAAGAGAAATCCTCTGGAGGAGAGGCAAAGGGAATGGATTCCTCTGCATCAGAATCCTCATAAGCATATAAGAGCATGTCTTCATAATCAGAAACCTCAGAGTCATCGGACTCTTGGTCTGTTAAAGCAGCTGGGGACTGGTCCCTTTTTCTTAGCAGGGGAAGGCTGACTTCCCCTAATCAGCATAATAAGGTTTTCTGCCATTCTAAGCATTTTATTTTGTGGCAAGGGAGCAGGTGCATGCACTTTGGTCGGTGGTTTTCTAGGCGTAGCATGTACTCTTGGCCTTAGAAATTTGGTAGTTTTAGACAGAACTGAAGTAGTTGGTTTGTGTCGAACATCGGTAGTACGAAGAACTTCCTCAGAAGCCGGTGCCTGCTCAGCGACTCTGGAGCCATCCAAGGTAGAGACAAACGCCGGTTCCATAGTCAAAGAAGAGTCTCACAGCATACCGGACTCCGAACGGGTCTCGGTAGAGGCCTGCAAATCCACTGAAGTGTGCATCAGGGGCTGCGAAAGCACCTCACTTATTACCGGCGAACTGGCGACTAGCTTAACGGAAGTGTCGTTGGCAGCTTTGAACCTGTGCGGTCTGTCTCTGTCTTTATCCTTACGTTTTTTCAGAATATTGGTAGTCAGATGGCTTACCGAAGCCATTTCGGAATACGGAGATCGAAAACGAAAGTATTTAGCGACAATAAGGGCCTGACGATGAATGGTTCAGGCGTTGAACAAGGCACAAAACTGACAGCGAGGTACGTCATGGTCTGGGCCTAGACAGGTGATGCAGTAAGAATGAAAGTCTCGGTGTGGTATTTGCTTTCCACAGGCAAGACAATCATCAACTTTTTCTGACATCGGTTAGAGCAAGAAAAAAGGATCCCCAATGGGTACTTAGCTTTAGAAGACTTCAGGATGATTCAATTAGCAAACAAAAAATCAGGTAGCGGCCAACTGGCACTTGTGAACTGCTTCTGCTTCGGGCTCCTCGGCAAGAAAGATTGATGTAATGGCGTCAGCTGCCTGTTTTTATACCCCTGACAACTTGACGTCAGTCCTGGAGAGACAGCATCCGACGCAAAAATACTAAGTCTCTGGTATTCGGGCTGACTGAGGGCTACCTGCAGGCAGATAACCCAAGTGTGATGACTCCAACAGTGAAACATGAAGAACATCATTCATGTCCAAAAAAAAGTATCTGTCTTCCAGGCCTTCTTGTGTGGAGTTCTGGAACAGAATTTGGACAGTTCGTTGTTCAGAGAGGAGGCAAACAGGTCTACATGAGGAGCTCCCCACAGATCGATCAAATCTTGGAAGACCCCCCTGATCTAGTTTCCATTCATGAGAGTCTGGCCTGGTGCTGCTCAGCTTGTCTACCAAACAATTTTGCTCTGACAGAATGTAGGATGTCTATAGAGTGAGAATGTGCTGTAAAGCTATATCCCAAGCTAAATAGCTAGTTTGCAAAGGGGGTACAACATGGTTCCCCCTTACTTGTTGATGTACCACATGACTAGAGTATTGTTTGTTAACCAATTGAAGAAGTCCTGAGGACAAAAGATGGTGCCTTGATCATGGCAAACATCTCCTTGATATTTATGTGCTTGCTCCCTAAGCAAAATCCAAAGTGTCTGTAGTGACTGCTTTGGAGCAAAGATGGAGAAGGGGAGACATGGATTTTCAGGACATGTGTTATCTCCAACAAAACACTTCTCTTCTGACAAACCTCAGTACTGTGATCTGAAAAAATAAAGGGTGTTGATGCTGGAACCAAGGAGATTTTAGATACCACTTTATCTTTCTCATGTGGAGTTTTGCCAGGTGTATCATGAGAATCACACATGCAAGGAGAACCGAAATTCTGATATATGCCCTTGAAATGACAGAAGTTTTAATGGAAAACCTTAGAAATAGATCTGGATAAATATTTTTTTCCTGTAGAAGAAAAGCTATTTGAACTGAGATGTCTAATTGACAACCCAGGAACACAATCCTGAGTTAGGGAGTCAAGAAAGATTTTTGAATGTTCTCTTGGAATCCCAGCTTATGTAAGAGATCTGTCACCCAAGAGAGAGACTCTGGACATTTTGAAAAAGACTCTGCAAAGGTAAGTCAGTCATCTAAATATGGAAAAAGTGGGTACCCTGTAGTCTGCAATGAACAATAACTGGGAGCCAGACACATTGTGAACACTCTTGGTCCAGTTATACTCCAAACAGTAAGCTAGAGAACTGACAATGTGATACAGTCACACTCAACCTTAAGAGACACCTGAAGTCTGGATGAATAGGGATGTGATAAGCATATTTTTTTAAGTCTAGCGTTACAAAGAAACTTGAAAGAGGAACAAGAGATAATAGGCTGTGAAGTGACATTCTGAGTTTGGGCAGTATCTCAAACAGGTTTATTAAATAAAGACCCAGAACCGGTCTCCAAGCATTTCCTTTCTTTTAGCACTAAGAACATCCTTGAATAAAAAGGAGGAAATTATTCTATCACTCCTTAGAACAGCATATGATAACAGGAGGAAACAAAAGAATCTGCTCTGCAGGATGAGGAATGACCCCCCCCCCCCGAAAAGAGGAATTTCCTTCCACTGCCATCTGTAACCCTGTTGAATGATTTTCAGTACCCATTTGTCTGAAACTAACAGTTGTCAATGACAAAAATGAAGATTCAGACTTTATGGAAGAGAATAAGGGCCAGGGTGGGAGGGGGTCACAAGGTCACTTGAATAGTCATTCAGACTTTGAATGTCCTTGGTTTTGAGAAGTTTGAGACTTCTTTTTAGAACCACTTTGCCACCACTTCTTAAAGGTCTGTTTACCTGAATTATGTTGAAACTGTCTGTTCTGCTTTTTGCTGATATTGGATGAAGAGTAAGAAAATACCTTGGACAATTTGAAAAAGGAAGGCTGTAAAATCTTAGAGAGATTCCCTGGGACTGCTTGACCCTTTCATCATACTTTCTGATTACCTCTGCAGCACAGGGGTCAAACACTAAATCAGTTACCTAAGGAAGAATTTAAAATGTCATTTTTAAAACTGTTTGTGAGGTTCTGAGAAAGCAGCAAACAAACCTCCTTAATACAGTACCATGGGCCACAGCCCTGGAAGAAGTCTCAAGAGAATCATATGCACACCGCAAACAATGAGTAGTGAGTTGGGCAAATGAAAAAGAAAAAAGAAGTTATGTCTTACCATAACATTCCATCTGTGTTATTGGTCTTCATCTATTCTTGACTGCTGGGTTACGGTTCCGATCCTTGGAACCGATCCGGCCATTATATAGCTCACCAACCCCAAAAACTCATGAGCTAATAGTCTACCCACAATGCCACTCTCTACATTACCTCAGATCGAGTTTGGAGTATTATAGAACAATGGAAGGAAACTAATTTCAAATGAGGAAGCCATGTCTAAGGAATGTCCTAACAGAAGACCCAGGACAACAGATCGCTCCACCAGGAATCCACAGGAGGGGGAATGAGGGTGGGATGCTAAGAATAGATGAAGATCGACAACATAGATGGAACATTATGGTAAGACATAACTTCTTTATCTGATGTTGTCAATCTTCATCTACGCTTGACTGATGACACAGAGTTCCCAGCTACTTTTGATCATGGGTGGCCCTATGGAAGGATATTCCTGAGAACCAAAGGCTGCTCTTCACCTGGAGACCAGATCCAATTTGTAATGAGTAATAAAGGTATGCAGAGCAGCCCATGGTGCTGCTGTGCATATTTCACTTATGGAAACTTTAGAATGAAAGACAGCTGAGGTAGCCATAGATCTAGTGGAATGCGCCTTAACCGTTAACTGTGGAAGCATTAGATTCTTTTTGTTATAAATGAAAGAAATACAATCTCTTAACCATTTTAACAAGGTATCCTTGGAGACAGATTTTCTCTAAGGTTGCATGCACCAGAGGAGACAAACAATTGTTCTGATCTCCTACATTCTTTAGTTCTGTTGAGATAGAAACATAATTGTCTGTGAACATCTAACATGTGTAAGCAATATTCGCCTTTATTACAAAAATTTGGAAAGAAAATAGGTAAGTCTATAGCCTGATTAATGCTTGGCTCTGAGACCACCTTCGGAAGAAGGGGTGGCTTTGTTCCGAGTGTAACTCTATCCTTAAAAGAAAATTAAATAAGGGGGTTTTAAACATAAAGCTTGCAATTCTGAAACTCGTTTTGCACAGGTAATATCTATAAGTAAAGGCGTTTTCCAAGAGAGGAGCTTCAAGTCACAAGTAGCTACTGGTTCAAAGGGGGGAACTACCAGTGACTGCAAAACAATAGTCAGGTCCCATGGTAGTACAGGATCTTTAAATGGGGGCTTTAAATGGATAGTTCCCTTGAGGTAGACCTTACAAAGTCTGTGGGAAATTAAAGGTAGATCTCCGAAACCTTTATGAAAGTTAGAGATGGCTGCTAGAATTACCTTAACCACAGAAGCTGAAGCTCCCCTGCCAAACAGAATGGCCAAAAATTCTAAAACTTTTTCCACTGGGGCTGAAAAGGGGTTGAGGCCATTGTCACAAGCCCAGATTGAAAATCTCTTCCATTTACTGATGTACAGATTCCTGGAGGATGGTTTATGGGATGCCAGCAAAATTTTACATACTGAGGATGGAACATCATTATGCCTGGTGACTAACGGAATTGGAGGAACTAAGCAGTTAGCTTAAGACTTTGAAGATTGGGATACACCAGTCCCTGAGGATGAGATAGAAGGTCTGGAAATGGGTCCAGAATCCATGTACGATGAACTAAATGAGGCCCATAGGAAGAGAAACCAAATTTGTCAAGGCCAGAAGAGTGCAATGAGGATTACTTTGCTTCTCAACCTGGCTGTTTTCTTGAGGAAAAGAGGGATCAGAGGGAAAGGGAGTTAAAGCACACATGAGACATGGGGGGCCAATCAAGGAGAAGACCATCTCTTGGGGACTCCCCCTGAGGGGTGATTAATAGCTCATGCACTTGTTTTGGGTTGAAGCAAAAAGACTGCAGCAAGGCTGGCCCCAGAGATGAAAGACCTTCTTCACTATCTTGGGAAGGAGAGATCACTTGTGAGGCATTAGAACGCATCTGCTTAATTTGTCCATTATCACGTTTTAACTCCCAGGATGTGCTTTGCTATCAGACAGCGGTTTGAGGCAACTGCCCACTGCAACACGTGGAGGGCTTCTCAACACAGGGGACAGGATTTGGTTCCCCCTTGCTTGCTGATGTACCAGACTACGGACATATTGGCTGATTGAATCGCAATCATTCTTTCAGGTACAGCAGAGTGAAATGCTTGCAACGCTAGTAGCACTGACCTCAGTTCCAGAACACTGATATGCAGGTTGGCCTCTATCCAAGACAGAGGGCCTTGGACTGTCCCAGATATCCCCTCACCCCATCCGTGGTCACTATGGCTTTGGGTTGAGAAGGGACAAAGGGGTGGCCCAAAAGAATTGTTTTGGATTCCATCCACCGGGATAGGACCTTTTTGCAGCCACTTGTGATGAGTTGGAGGTGGTTCACTGGTTGGGTTAGAATAAACCATTAATTCGTAAAAAGCCACTGCAGTAATCTCATGTGAAATCTCACTAATGGGAACAGAATGATTGCCACTGCCATGGACCCTAATGCTAGAAGCATTAGCAGGACTGGTACTTTGAGCACAGGAGAGAATGAACTTGAGATCTTATTTTCTGTAGCCTGTGGGGAGGAAGAGAGGCCACCCAAGACAAGAGTATTGAGATGAGCTCCGATAAATTCCATATCCAGAGAGGGGGTCAGTTGAGACTCTGTAAAGTTGACCGTGATGCCTAGCTGCAGGAACAACTGTAGGGTGAATTCCATCACCTGGAACAGTAGATGTCTGGTGGAAGCTGTGATGAGCCAGTCTAGATATGGAAACATACGGAATCCGTGCAGTCTTAAGTGAGCTGTTACCATGCCATACATTTGGTGAACACCCTGGGGGGGCTGTGGTGAGACCAAAGGGAAGCACCCTGATCTGATAATGACTGGCTCCTAGCCAGAAGCAGAGAAACCTTCTTGAGCGTTTGTCCATTTTTATGTGGTAATACGCTTCTTCCAGGTCTACAGAGCACATCCAATCGTTTTCCTCTAGAAAGGGAAGTACTGACTGAACCATGACTATACGGAATTTGGACTGTTGAACAAGTTTGTTTACAATACTGAGATCCAGAATTGGTCTCCTGTCCCCTGCTCTTTTGGCACTAAAAAGAATCTTGAGTAAAATCCAGATCCTATTTGGTCTGGTGGGACCTCTTGGATGACTTAATTTTTCTAGAAGCTTTTGTATTTCTAATAAGGCTGCTTAGTCCCCCTGACTGGGTGGAATATTGGGGAGTCTTGTTCATGTTCTTGGATAAAGAATGACGGGGATAAAGTAACATCTGGAAATAATTCTTAGCACCCAGGCATCTGTGGTTAGTTGTCGCCAGGCTGTTGAGTGTAAAGAAAATCTTCCCCTGACTGTGTCCAGAGGCAAGCAGTTGGGTCTCCTTTCAGGAGTGCTGATGGTGTTTGGCCAGAGAAAGACTCTCTGGAACCCTGGTTCTGCGGGCCACCTCTCCCTCTAAGACGGCGTCTTCCATTAGAACTTCCCCCTCTACCCTGAGGGGAGTCCACACCATGTGTGTCCTGAGGCCTCTTGGACTTTTTGAACCACATCTTCCCATTCCTCTGATTCCTGGAAAAGGCTTGTTGGGGAGCAGAAAAACATATGCCCACTGCAGACAGGGTGAGTCCATGTTTCTCACACCTGGATAGAGTTTCTTTAACTCTAAGGCTGAACAAGGAAGATCCATTACAGGGAGCATTGACAAAGGAAGACTTGAAAGGCTCCGCAAACTCACACAGGTGCATCCCAAGTAGGTCATCGAACTGAACCTGCTGACCTAGTCACCCCTTCGGCTGCATATGCAATTAGCCTCATGGATGAATTAGAGATAGACTCCAGGGTAGCTAGCTGGGAGGTCAATTCCGAATATGCGAAACACACAATCACTCATTCACAAAAAATAGACAAGAATCCTATCAATGACTGTAGGAGAGATTACCCAACGGTAAGGAAAAGAGAAGAGAGGGGAAACTACCAACTATGGTAGGCAAGAAGTACCAAAGGGTACAGGTTAAAGAAGACTGACACTCTTATGAAGGAGAAAAAGGGGTAGACAAAGTTCAGATAATACTATGTAGATTAAAAAACACAAAAAGGTTAGGAAATTGTATTAAAACTTGTAAAATGTATTTAGCTGTGAGAGAGAGTCGGCTGAAGCATCTTTTCTATAAGAGTGCCAAACGAGAACTGGGGTAATGTACAGAGAGGTATTGTGGGTATATTATTAGTTCCAAGAGTTTTTTGGCTGGAGCGAGCTATATAACGACTGGGTCGGTTCAGAGGATCTGAACTGTAACTCATCAGTCAAGAATAGATGAAGATTGACAACATCAGATCTTAAGTTTATTTAAAGTAGTTTTTTTTCCTTCACAAGAAGAAACTGTAAATAAAACATTCCTCATACATTCACAATATGTAAGAACAAGCTCTGACATATGAGCCTGAAAATGTGAAATTCTGAAAATCAAAGTTGCAGAAATATACACTTTTTTCACATACCTATTGCGACACCCCACCACTGGCCCAGTAATCAAGAAGCCTCAAACCTCACCACTGGCAACAGTGGGGGACATGCACACTGGGAGGATTACAAGTACACACAGTCAGTCTGGGGCTGGTTTTTGCCTCTTTCTCCAGATCCCTGATAAGACTCCTCACTGGCACAGCTATAGGTTGAGATCTCAGCTGAGTGGCTAAGCCAAGACCTCCAGCACCTTCTCTGTCCAACCAGTACTTCGTGTCCCTGCCCAAATAGCTGACATACACACACTTTTAGATTTGATTCACACACACACACACACACACACACACACACACACACACACACACACACACACACACACACACACACACACACCTGGGAAAGGCTGGCACAGGTTTACTAGCTATGCCCCCTTTTGCCCAGACTGTAAGGTAATTATTACTGCCACCAACCAACTCTTTATTACCTACTTTAAAGTCCTTAACAAAGGGTGTCGTAATCTTACTGAGTAATGCTACTATCAATACAAATGGTAGTTTGACCAAAAGCAAGGCTATTAGGAGTGGCCCACACAGTGTCACCAAATAAATATGCAAGAACTCAGAACATAAATATGTCTCTACACAGATTAGCCAAAATGAAAGGTTTAAATATATTTAATAATAAAAGAACAAGAAAATACTCAATAAATAATCACAGTTACATCAAAGTTCAAAATCACAGGAAATATGTAAAACAACATTGTAGGGCAGTCTCAAATAAATAAAGAAAACATCTAAGCTATACTTCACTATATTCCTGTCTGAATCTAACAGAAATTACTGTACACTAGTTAACTTACTTCCAGATCAAGGCAAGTCAGGTGTGGTGCATGGGTTTTCCAGCTGATGTTGTCAAGTCAAAGGCAAAATACAAAATGCATAATCTATCTCTCAGAGAGTTCTTAAATTACTATTTCAGCTATTACTGCTGGGGCAGCTGGCAGCATGACATCACTTCTTTTCATCTGACTATCAGTTCCCAGGCTCACAACCACTGATTTTAGCAACTACCTGCAAAAACACATAGACCTTAGATCTTTTGGCAAATGGTGGAAGTCTTAAAATAACTTACATTCCTCCACATTTAAAGACACTACAAAAAATTCTAGTTCTAGACATTATGTTTGCTGTTGCAATGAAACTGAAAGATAACATCTCTTATTACGTAGTTATAAAGTAATTTAAGTTTTCAGCTATTCTCCTGAAGTTAACTTCTTGTGTTTCAGTCCCCATTGTTAAAATAGGGTTCCTATCAGTTCGTCGAAACTTCAGCAGTTCGAACACCATATGTTCGAACTGTGAAGTTCGAAAACTGATTATCGCGAAGCCGCAGAACATCGAATTCTTTCCCAGGGAAAGAATTCAGTTGGCCGTTTCTGCGACTTCGCTATTTTCAGCACTGTGGTGGAAAGTTATGGGTCAGGTTCAGGTAAGTGTGCGATTGTGCGGACGTTAGGGTGCGGGTAGTTGAGTTAGGGTTAGGGCACGGGTGAGGTGGGTGTGTGATAGTGACAGACGTTAGGGTTAGGGAGCGGGTCAGGTGAGTGTGTGATAGTGACGGACCTTAGGGTTAAGGTAAGTGGACAGATAGTGTATGCACAGTTTAGTGTAGAGTTAGATGTATGATTTTAAGTGTATGTGTGTGTGTGTGTGTGTGTATTGCTGTTTTTTTTGGTGTGCTTGTGTTGTGTGTGTGTTTCTTGGAACAGCATTTTTTTTCCCTTTGGAAAAAAAATTGCCGTTCTAAGCCTTCGATGGTTTTGCACTTCGAGGTTAGAAGTTCGAACATATGGTATTTGAACTTCTGCCATTTCGTCAAAGTGATATAGACCCGTTAAAATAAATACAATTCTAAACAGTTACAATGGTGTACATAAATTTCTGCTCAGTATTTTACAAAATATCTCTTTTCGCTCACACGTCTGCACAGTATGACATACAGTTCTAATACAGTTGTAACACAAGCAACTGCATCATGATGATATTCGCAAATGAGACACAACCACTTACAAAATTCCAGACAGCTGGACTGGTAGTATCGCCTTTTGTTACACCTATCAATAAATGCTCTCATCTAATTAGAAACAGTAGGATTGGAATTAACCAAGTGCTTAGCAGCAATGGCGTCAACAAAGACTACAGCTGCTGGGTCAGGTTTGGGAAAAGTGTATAAACATTTAAAAGACTGAGGAACTTCATACATGCTAGCTTTTTAGGAACAGCTGGCTGACTATCAGGAAAACTGCAGTCAATAAGACACATCCTCTAAGGCAGACAGGACAGTAGGAATGGGTGTAGGTTGTGGAAAATCCTTCTGTAACAACTGGTAGTAGTTTCTGAGGGACTGAGAAACTTCACTGTTCTCCCACTGAAAACACTAGGACATTTTAGCAATAGTCTTGGAGACAGAGAAACCCCCATAGGAAAAATCAGAAAGTGAGCTCTCCACAGAGTCAATCAGAAATCTGAGGACAAAACCCTGAAACTGTCCCTGCGTCTTCCTGCTCAGATTCAGAACCCTGCATCTTCCTGCTCAGATTCAGAATATTGAATCTCTTCAGGGAAAGGGCAACCCTATTTTTTTTTTTCCAGAAACTACTCTACAAGAAAGATCAACAGCCTGAATTAAACCCTGAGCCAGTGCAAGCAAACTACTACTCCTATACAAAGAAATTTGAGGAGTAGATACATGTTTGGCTTTCTGCTTCTTTGAGAGGAAAAATTGGGCCAACCATGATACTATGTCAGCTACTATTTCCCCAGCATTCTGAGGGAAACGTTCCCTGGTCCCTCTCCAAGGACCAACAAGAGAGGCTCTACTTTGCCCACTGAAGACAGTCCAACAGTCGCAGAGGATGTGGCTAATCCCCGGTGTACAGTGGCTGTAGGTGCTATACCAGAGGGATTTGGGGTAAAAGATTAGTGGTTTGAGGTACAACAAATGGCCAAAGCAGAGTCATGCACTTGTGGCTGAGGCAAATTGCTAACCTGCTGAATGGTAAAGACTGTCTGCTTAAATTTTTCTTTTTGTAGCTTGAAAAAGGGCTGACCTTGGGAGTGACAATCTGTTCCATGGTCAAACCAAAATGTTGCATCTTTCCCTGGGAAGACAAGCAGCAAATGCCAGTAAACTACTACTCCACAGAAGTTACGTTTTTGACAGGAAAAACACAGCAAAAAGCACTTTCAAACACTATGACAGGCCAACAATGAAAAATTAAACAATTTCTCCACAGACAATATGTTATCAGTTTGCACTACTTTCAAACTGACAGAAGAAAAATGAGTGCTCTGTTTAAAAGTACATTGCAGTCTTGATGCAGTCCATTAAAACACAACACTCATAGCTTTAAAATAACTTTCCTGAAGACTAAAGTAATAAAACATCAGTAAATATAAGAAAATGGGAGGTTCTTCCAAAAAGGACTGAAAATGAAAGCACAAGTCGACCACTGATCCTCAAAAGCTTCAGAACAGTATACTCTTCGGCAGCAGTAAAGCACTGAAGGGCTTCGCACCAAAACTTGTCTTTTAGTCAGCTCATCTCAAGCTGCTTGACAGT
The DNA here is from genome assembly GCF_019279795.1 of Protopterus annectens. Taxonomy (NCBI): domain Eukaryota; kingdom Metazoa; phylum Chordata; order Ceratodontiformes; family Protopteridae; genus Protopterus; species Protopterus annectens. The sequence continues at coordinate 666,485,075 of NC_056729.1, forward strand.
TTGGGCAAGTGGAAGGTGACCTAGAGCCTTGGAAGCTAGCCAGCTGTTATATCCTTGGCAAGATAGCTAAGGCTACTGGCAACATAATCAATATGAAGAACATCCTCTGCGTCCCTGAAGGCTCTGGAGTATAAAAGAGTATCCTACTTGCCAAAAAGTCTGAAGTGGATAAGATTTCAACTCATCAGTCATCAACTGACTTGTGTTTATTATAAAAAAAGTTATTACCACTGTAGTGTTTATTAGTGCATTAGCAATAATGCAATTTGCACAGTCTTTTTCTCTGCATGTGTGCAAACAGAGTTAGTACATTTAAGTAAGGGAAGTGTAAGGGTAAGGGTAAAGCAACCACATAGGGACTGGAAGGACTGCAAAGGATTTGCCTCCCTGCAAAAAAATGTTTTTATTAATTTTTCATCATACTGAAGCCTTGGTACTTTTTTGTCTAGCTGAAACTTAATACCTAGTAGAAACTTGTGAGACAGAACAACATACCCCTAATGCCCACAGGTGTATGCTGTACATGGAACCTCAGAAGGACAAGTGAGTAAAGACTGGTGCTGGGATTCAGGAGAGCTGCCACTCAAAGGTACACTAGCTGAGGCCAGCACAAAACATTTCTTAAATGTTCTACATTCAAAAATGAAGCTCACAACCACCAAGTCAAAAATCCTGGTGAAGGGTAACCAGTTGGATTTTAGTGTGGCTGGCTGCTACCCTGTTTAGGGCTGTGGTCTGGTCTTGAGAAGATGCTTCTTTGTCCTCAGTACCATCAATCTGTGACAGCATGACTCAAGAGGCCACACTCTGGGATAGATATTGTATCCAGCAGATTGCCTGGGGAGCAGAACAGTGCAGGAAACAAAAGATTCATACTTTGGGTGAGCACTGAAGGCAAATCTCTCCAAATCCCTTCATCTTTAAGTGATTCTGAAAACTAGCTCAAGCTTGAGTCTTTGCATAGTTAAAGTTAAGCTCACCTCCTGAAAAATCCAGTTAGCCATTGGAAAACTGAACTTGTATCTAAATGATTTATGCATTGAACTGTTCTCAAAATGTCTGTCCTTGTGGAAACACTCTAATGCCTGAGGCTGTGAAGAGCAGCCTCTTGCTGATTTCTGCAAAAAACAGCTGCTTACCTCTGTCAGTCTCCTCGTCATAAAGTAGGCCAATAAATCAAACCTCCACTGTCTTTAACACCCAGAGTGAATTTTTTGCATGTTTTTGGCAGTTTCCAGCACTGAGCATTTCCTCAAGACAGTAAAGGCAATGGTAGTAGGAGTTCTGGCTAGCAAGTAAATGGTCACATGGACTCTTGCGGTACCATTTAGGCATGCACATGCAAGACTTTCCGATGACAGCAAAGATCAAAAGTCAAAAACGAACAACAAGAAAGAAATGGGAGGCGCTAGAAAACCAATGCATGTATAGCTTAGTAAGAAATACCCCACTGTGTATCCCAAAACAATGGATTTACAGAAATAGTGTCAAATTCTGATTGGTGAAGAGAGAACAAACTAAGGACCCATCAAGGACAGTCTTTAAAGTCACAAGACATGCTTCTGATTGTATTTTAGCACCAAATGAGTGTTTTGTGATACTTACTGCGACCCAAAATTTAGCACTGGAGGCTGAAAATACAAGATTTTCCCAGCATGCATATTTGCCGAAGAACTGAAATAAAATAAATAGAAATTAGCAAACTATCGATTTCCAAACAATTAAAACATAGTTTTACTGTAGCAGTAATTAGACATGTACTACATACAACTAAATCAATTAGCATAACTACGTTCTCCTACATTATATGTTTTTTTCCATTCCACAAAGCTTAAGCACAAACAAGTAACCACTACCACTGCAAACAGTTCAACATGTTCCCTTCATGTTTTTGCCCTCCCCACACTAGCAAATCAGACCTCTTTCCTATTACCCTTATGACCCATTAACTCTTCTTAACCAGGTGATTATAGCCAAATTACCAGCAGGGTGGAGTCGAAATGAAGTAGTCCATCACTCCTAAGGTAGTTCAGATTTTTTCATATTTTTGGTCTTCATATGCAATTATATCATCATCCCCAAGTCAGTTAACAGTTTTACACATCTGCATACATACAATAATGCAAATGCCATTTGTGTGTGTGTTATCGCCCCCCCCCCCAGACACAGACACTGACAGAGACACAGACACTCTCTCTCGCGCGCACACACACACACACACACACACACACACACACACACACACACACACACAGAGAGAGAGAGAGAAAATTTGAGAACAACTGCCTATCTCAGGTCTGTGGGGGTTTAAACTCCATTTTCCACTGACTGGTTTGAAGTCCGTGTTACTTTTCCATGGGATAGGCAAACTGCCAGCAAGATCTTCTCCCTCAAGCCTTCAGCATCTGGATCAACCAGTCAAACCTAAGTTTACTAGGTTTCAGTTAGAGCTCCATTTCTCTACATTTATTTATATATTTGCAGTTTGTTTATCAGGATAGTCCATTGGGTGACAAGGAGCCCGGTTTCAATGCAGTCCTGGAAGAAAAGTTCCAGAGAAATACAAACACATAGTACACAAAAGTACAAATCTTTAGTGTACATTTCTAAAGAACATTACAGTGATGATAAAGAACAAATCAACACAAATTTGAATTACAAGAATTGCAATGGATTTTTTTTTGTACATAAGGTAATTATTAGTTGTTAATCAGGTAGGTGCCAGCGTGAATGGGCGTGCCTTCTTTGAAGGTTGGTCGTCGGGCTGGCAACTCGGCACTGTAAAATCCACTGCCAATCATGGGCGGACTGGAGTTCCACTGTGGCGACCCCTAACTGGGAAAAAGCCGAAAGAGTAAGCAAGTCATATGCATCCGTAGTGGTGGAGAAACGAAGGAGGCAGAGGTAGGCACAAGAGTATGAAAAAGTAGGAAGAAAGGGTAGTCAGGTTTAAGTAGGATGGGAGCAAGAACATTTCCATTGTGAAGTAAGGTGTGAGTGCAGTGAGGTTTTGTACAAGGAGAGACTGCTAGTGGTGCGGTTGGGAGAAGGGAGAGAGTTCCAAAGGCGAGCTAGAGAGAAGGACGTGAGGTAGTTCACAGCTGGACATGTCGGTTTGTGCAATTTAATAAGGTTTTGACTATTTGATCTCAGGAGTTTACCTGCTTTATGCATTTCAAAGGTGTTTGCTAGGGAGTGGCAAAGAGATGGGTTATGAATGAGTTTATGTGCTTGGATAAGATGGGTATAAGTTAGGTAGCTCAGGCCAACCTAATTGTTGGAGGGAATTACAGTAGTGGGAAGAGGCTGTGTGACCTGCGGCAAACTTGAATATTTTGTTATAGCAGGATGAGAGTTTTGATTCGAGGGAAGATTGTAGGTTGGTGAGGATAGTTGCTCCATATAAAAGGGAAGAGATAAAGTATGTATTGCCTAGTGTAATCCTGGTGGTGGGAGAGATAAAGTGACTGTTGCAGTAAAGCATGCCAAGTTTTTTGTGGATCTTTTTGATATTTACTTGCAAATGCTTGTCGAATTTTAATTGGTCATCAATGGTTATTCCTAGTAATTTTGCATCAGAGACTATTTCTAGGGGAGTATTATTTTTGCTGGTAATTATGAAGGATTGTATATCTATGGAGGAGGTTTTGGAGGCATTGAGTAGCATAAGTTTTGTTTTAGTTGCATTAAGGGCCAGATGGTTGTCTTGCATCCACTGTTCATTGGAAGAGAAAGAGGCTTGTGCAAGACTGTTGAGAGTTCTGATGGAAGGGGAGGAACAGATAATAGAATCATCTCCATATTGAATGAGGCTGGAGTTTGGAATGGTTTGGTAGAGATCATTTATAAATATGTTAAATAGTAGGGGGCCTAGAATGGAACCTTGGGGGACGTCAGTGGATGTACTAAGGAAGGGTGAGGTAGCTTTTTTCCATTTTACTGCCAGTTGCCTGGCGCAGTTGTCCAAACATCAGTTTGAAACGGTTCACAAAATTACGAGGAGAAAATGTTTTTTTTTTTTCTCTTTTAAAACAACCTGCTTAGAAAATACAGAGTGTCATTCCAGCATGATGAAAGCTTTGGCTATAAAGTTACCAGTATGAAAACAGTTTCATCGTATTATACAAAGCTGCATCATTTCTAGAAAGAACAATTATAAAATTTGGTCAGATAATAAAACCTACAAATCTTAACATTTTTTTCTAAGAAGAAATACAACCCTTGACACAGACCTTAAGCAAATTCAGCAAGTCTGACCATTACATTTCCTTATATCAGACTGACATCTTGAACAGGCTTCATATCCTGCAGTAAAAACATTACATACATAATTACCAGCAAAAGCTCTATAGGTTAAGGTCTCTACCTGTATTTTAGACAGGAATTATTTTTAATGAACATGAGCATGTCAGCTGCAGCAGAGATCAGTACAGCCACTTCCTGAAACGTACTGCAAAGTTCAAAGCCAAGAGTTCCATGCAACTTCTTCCATGCCACCATATACTATGAAAGATAATAAATGACTGCTGTAGCCAGGTAACCCAAGTGAACTGTATCAACATCATCATCATAAGCTAATTAGGGAGTCTATACTGTTAACTTAGTATATAGTTAATTTCTCCTGAATATCTTGATCTACCGATGCTAATGTCATCCACAAACACCTAGGAATGTATGGGATCCATTTAACACAAACCCTGGGAGATGTCACTTCACACAGACATCTCATCAAATTTTGTGCCACTCTAGCTTTCTGCCAGCTCCTGTTTAACCACTCCCAAATCCAAATGAAACTGGTCGACAGACTGCAAGGTTTAGTAGCCAGTTTTAAGCAGGATATAATAATAAATGCATTTTTAAAGTCAAGTTCTATATCCCAAGAGGCCCCATAATCACTTATAGATTCATAGGTGTTTACTAGGCTAACGAACACAAGGGCCTTTTTAAGCCTAACAATATATCTCAAATTTCTAACAAGTTCTGGCACTCTTAGAAGGTGTAAGCAGGGGCTTGGAAGATGAAACATTTACAAGCAAGGGCCTGGGAGATGAACCATTTACAGGCTGCCTGTGTCAATTAGAGATGCAGGTGCCAAACTAGGAATTAATTTCCTGTTCCTCATCCAATTACCCAAGTTACACATTAATTCGGTTAGGGAGGAACTCTGCTTCACATGGATGGGGAGCCTGTTCCAGAGAAAGGGCAGTCTCTGGGACACATACACCTCCAGCAGGTCCTATTTATATCACAGGCAAGGTTCAAGTCTTTAGAATGGGTAATTCTGGTGCTGTATGATTTGCGGATATGCAGGTGGTCCATCAGAGTGGGGTTTGACAATGTCTTGTAAGCCAGGCATACATCTCCCCTCAACACCCTGTAGGAGGCAGAATACAGGGATAGGGCCTTGAGATTGTCTGCACAGGACATGTTACTTATGACCTTATTCTTTTAGTGAGGAACCTTTGTGGTCATTCCAACTGTTTGATATGCCTGGTTAGGTACATACCAACAGGGGCACTGGACTAAATGAGAGATATGATGAATGCCGAATAGAGTGGAACAATGACTTCCTTGGAAGTAGATGGCATAGATGTCATACCTTTGTTTATAAGTCGAACAACACAGAATGATCTCCTCACTACTGTAGACACGTGGTCAAAGACTAGGTTGCTGTTTATGTGTGTCCCCAAGTTCCTGGCTACTGGGTCAACTCTTAGGGATGTGTTCTCAATATAACAGTTACCAGGGGTGGATGACTTCCCAAATGAGACTATTTATATTTCTTGGCATTTAGTTTTAGTCCATGGCTCTTTTTACCAGTTATTTGTCCGTGTCAGCCCTTCCTGGTTAACATCTGTGTTGGTGGGGGATTTTGATTGCTCCTAATTTGCAAACATAGGATCACAGAAGGTTACTAGTCTAATGACCCCAGAGCCCTTACAAGCCCAGCCATGTATTACCCTTATTTCCATAATCAGGACCTATCACCCCTGTCCAAGAGGGACACAGGTGGAACACCTGGGGTGAATTTACGGTTACCCAGCCAATTGTCCAGATTGCATTTGAAGATGGCCAATGAAGTACTCTGCTTGACATGAAGCGGGAGTCTGTTCCAAAGGTGTGGTAACCTCTGGGAGACAAACCTGTCCCTCCAGTAGGTTCTGTTAAAGTCCCATACCAGGTTAAGGCCATTAGAGCAAGTAACCCGTGTACCATTTGACTTATGGATATACAGCATTTCCAATAAAGCAGGGTCAAAGATTGCCTTATATACAAGGCAGAGATTGCCTCTGAGTAGTCTGTATGAAACAGACTAAAGTGATAGTGATTTCAGATGACCCTCATTGGACAGATGCCGAAAAATGTGACTTGTCCTTGTGAGGAACTTTTGTGGTGTCTCCAATTGCTGCAGATGCTTGGAAAGGTACACACCAAAAGGGGTATTGTACTCAATTATTGGCAGGATGAGGGAAGAGTACAGGGAAGTTATAACTTTTTTTCTGAAGGCAATGTCCCTACTTATGAGATGAGCAAAATAGAATGCCCTTCTTACCACTGTAGTGACATTTTGATCAAAGGTAAGGTTGCTGTCAACCTGTGTGCCCAGGTCTCTCACCACTGAGTGCGTACTTAGGGTGTTGTAATTGATGTGGTAGTTAGCATTAACATCACTCTTACCAAAAGGGATAATATATTTTTTTGCATTGAGTTCAAGGCCATGACTTTGACACCAGTCATTTGTTTGTGTAAGATCCCTCTTGTAGGATGCTGACATAGTTTGGAGATTCTATGACCACTCCCAGTTTGCAGTCATCAGCAAACTTTGCAAGCCACAGACCTTTAGTTTTAGCTTGCAATTTGGAGAAATAGATTCCGAACAGTAGAGGTCCCAGAACTGATCTCTGTGGAACACCACTGATTACAGTTCTGCTGCTGGAGGTGGATTCCCCTATTTTAACTACATGGGTTCTACCAGTGAGCCAGTTAGTGACCCATCTAATGATATACAGGTTGGTAACTAGCTGGGTGAGTTTGTCAATTATGCCTGAGTGAGGGATTGTGTCTAAAGCCCTGGTTAAGTCTAGACAGGCTGTATGCACAGATTTCCCCTCATCAAGGGCCTCAGTGACTCTCTTGAAGAAGCCTACCAGGTTTAACAGGCATGAGCTCCCTTTGACAAATCCAAATTGAGTACAGTCAAATTTGTGGAGGGAGGTTACCAATGTCATTGTTGATGAGGTCCATGATGATTCTCTCCATGGCCTTGCAGATAAGGCTAGTCAGACTAATAGGTCTATAGTTCCTGGGGTAAATGGAAGCACCACTTTTGTACAAGGAGATAATGGTGGCCTTTTTCCATTCGGCTTGGACGAAGCCAGTGCTTAAGGCTATGATTGAAAAGGGTACCCAATGGCAATGCTTAAGTCTTGTTTAAGTCCGTGTAGGATGCAGCCTGGGATGTTATCAGGTTCCATGGATGCTGTGTTTTTGACCTTAGACAGGGGGTTCAAGACCTGCTCTTTAGAGATACAGGAAATGGTAGGGATGTCTTGGGGTAAGTGTGGTGGGGAAAAGGGAGTAAAGTTTTCACAGAACCTGTCGGCTAACAGGTTAGCAATGTCCACAGGTGCGGTATATGTGGTATCATTAACTACCAGTTCGGCACAAATCTGACCCTTTAATTTTAGGTTACACATGTAACTAAAGAATACTTTACAGTTGCCCTTAGTTGAGGAAGCTAATCTGAATTCGTAGTTAGCTTTGGAGGACTTCACAAGGAGTCTTATGTGCTTGTTTAAGCTGAGGAGGGAGTGTTTCCAATTTGGGCTTGCTCTCTCTTACACTTAGACGGCAATTTCTTCCTCTTATTGTAAAGCCTGTTAATGGCAGTTGTCCACCAGACAGATTTGCTCTTCCATGAGGAGCTTGTCTTGGTCCTGTCAGGTATGGCCAAGTCAATACAGTTGTTCAGGTGTTTGTATAAAGCATTTGTGTAGAACTCTGCATAGTTGCCAGTTCCATCTGAGGGAGAAGGTGCAGTGAAACTATTTATACCATCTGCAAATTCAGTCAGCCAGAGGTCACTGACATTGGCCTTGACTTCAAAGAAGTAAATACCAAAAAGGAGCAGTCTCAGAAGCGATCCCTGAGGAACTCCACTTGTGAATGGCCTCCTTGAAGATGTGGACTCCCCAGTTCTAACTCCCTGGGTCCTATCTTTGAACCATCTGGCTATCCACAGAGTGACATAAGGGTTTATGCCTAGCCTCTTGAGTTTGTCAACAACACCCAGTGGGGTACTGTGTCAAATGACTTGTTCAGGTCAAGGTAGGCAGTGTGAAGCATTCTGCCCTCATCCATTGCTTTGGTGACCTTCTCAAAGAAGTTGATCGAGTTAGGTAGGCATGACCTGCCCCCTGACAAACCAAATTCCTACGTCATTATCGATCATCTCCATGATAATTCTTTCTATGGCTTTGCATATGAAACCAGTGAAACTTGTGGGTCTGCTGTTTTTAGGCTCTATAGATGGTCCACCTTTGTGCAAAGGGATGACTGCTGCTGTTCTCCATTCATGAGATGCAAAGCATTTTTGGAGGTTACAGTTAAACAGAAATTCCAGAGGGACTGAAAGGTCATGTTTCATGCTATTCAGAAGGCTTCCTGGGATATTGTCTGGGCCCACTTAAGTGTTCTTGGCCTTAAAGAGTGCATTAAGAACCCCTTCCTACTGATAGCTGGGGGAGTTGCATTTGATGGAATTTCCTGAGAGAAGATTGAGGGGGGGAGAGGGGAACAGTTGGAGGTCACTTTGTCAGTTTTCTATATCTTCTGGCTTTTAAATTTGGGAGGGGGTTCTAATACCATGACAGGAATGGACCCCATTCTTAAATCAAAGTATGATTAAAGTTCATGAAATTAGTGTTGTTTCAAACTTTGATGTTAGCCAGATGTGCTCTTCGAGACGCTCACAATGTGCCCAGTAATGACTCTTTCTGCAAGTGGTACGGAGTTAGACTTATAAGTAACATATCCAATTAAGACTGTAAATTTCTTTTTATAAGACCCATTGCTCCTACTACTCTTGGAACCGTCTGGTTATCCTTCTTCCACATTGGCCTCATTTCTGCCTGCAAATCCTGGTATTTTATGACTTGGTCTCTCTCTGTACGTAAGACACTGTAGTCACTGGGTGTAACAATTTCAATAATCAATGCTACTTTTGTCTTCTTTTCATGGACTACTACAGATTTTTTTTTGCATCTGTTTTTTGAACCGTTGGTGATGCGTGATCCCATCTGATATAAACTTCAGCATTTTCTATACTGCTTTCTGGCTCGTGACTCCAGTGTTTTTTGTTTGCACAATCCCCAATGCAACAATCTTGCCACATTATATATTATAGCAACAACCCACGCTTGGGTGTGGGTAATGCTGGATTTACCCATGGTTGGTGTGGTTTGGTCACGAGGGTGAACATTATTTAAGAAATAAAATACTTACTTTTCTTAAATAATGGCATTGTATAATGCCTCCTTGCTGCCCTTCCACAGCTGTCTGGTATTCTGCAGCAGTTCTGATGTACTGTGCATGCGTATGCTTATGCAGTACATCAGAGCTGTGGGTGGAAGCAACGGAGAAAGCAAGATCTCCGCTGCTTTTTACAAACTGTCTCGCTATGTTAAAGGAGTTTAACATAGTGAGACAGCTTTAACAAAAGCAACGGAGAATCTCCGTTGCTTTTTTTAAAGCTGTCTCGCTATGTTAAAGTTTAACATAGCGAGACAGCTTTAAAAAAAGCAACGAAGAAAGGAAGATCTCCGTTACTTTTTTTAAAGCTGTCTCGTTATGTTAAACTCCTTTAACATAGCGAGACAGTGTCTAAACAGCAACGGAGATCTTGCATTCTCAATTGCTGTAAAAAAAGACTAGTACTAATGAAAAAAGTCCAGGCGACCGGACCTTTTTCCATTAGTGCAAGTCTGATTTACAACATGCACGCTGACCAATCAGCGTGCACATTTTCGAATATTAATGGGGAGTCGTTGTATAATATGTCTTTTAGTATACAGTCCTTCTGCCCATTAGTACATCACAACCAGAAACAAGATGTGCAACTGTTTCCAATTCTGTTTTACAAAAACCTACATTTGTCTGTTTCTCCCACATCTTCAATGGACTTGGTAAACCAACATGTACGTAGTTCACTGTCTTGGGCCACCATTATTAAACTTTCACCTTTTGGTTTAATTTCACCTCTTCTTAACCGTTCCTGCATTAAATCCTGATCAACATGAGGTTATTCCAAGGGTGTTCTATGCTTGCAACTATACTTACACATTTTCCACATTTCTTGCCTTCTCATCTGATCCTTCATCTTATATTCTTTAGTTTTTTTGGGACATTCAGTTCCTGCCTGATTTTTATCAACTTCTGGTTTGAATCAACTTCTGGTTTGATTTCCATTCCTGCTGGATGCTAATATACTTCTGCTAAACTAAGAGAGAAGTAATCTTAGACTTATTCTCCTCATGTTTCAAAGCTTTCACTACATTTGGATCTTGTGAGGCCAGCAGATATGTATGCAGTCCCACAATTGCAGATCTATACATGTAATCAATTGCAAGGAGGCCTATACCTCCTTCAGAATGGGGAATATATAATCTTCGTATGCAAACATCTTTATAAATCATTTGATAAGCATGAAGCATTCTCCTTGTTTTCCTGTCCAACCTATCAAACACATTTTGGAGCTAGTCAATCACTCCAAAAAGTACAGTTGTGTACCTACCATAAATGTAGATGTTCGAGTGTATTCACTGTTGCAGTCATCACTCTTGGGTTATCCTGCTGGCAGGCTACCCGCAGTCGGCCAGAATTCCAAAGTCTAGGTCCGGCGTCGGTTGCTGTCGCCTCTTCCCTGACGTCAGTGCGCCAGGGGTATAAAAGATGCAGCAGACGCCATTTTCTTCAGTTTTTCTTGCCCCAGATGTCAAGTGCCCCCAAAATGGTAGGCTAAAAAAAATTATGCCAATAATTATGCATGCAGTAAAATAAACATTTCCTTCATCTACAAGCAAATACACCACATAGGTTGTATAAGATAGAGAAGTATAGGTAAGTCCCAGCAAAGAAAAGGGGGGTGGTGGGTGGGTAACCTGGACTGCAACAGTGAATACACTCGAACATCTACATTTATGGTAGGTACACAACTGTACTATGTTCATCGTGTTTCACTGTTGCAGTCATTACTCTTGGGTTGAATCCCAAAGCTGAGGTTGGGTGGCTGGGCCTAAATAGGATTAGGAGAAGCTATAAGGCCTTGCAGAACTGCAGTGGCGAAGCCTGCTCTGGATTTAAAGTAGAGAGATAAATGGTAGTGCTTTGTAAAAGTGTGCACCGAACTCCAAGTTGCAGCCTCTAAAAATGTCTTTGGTTGGTACTCCTCTGAGAAAGGCTGCTGAAGTGGCTGCTGCCCTGGTAGAATGAGGCCTAATGCCCTTGGGCACTGACTTGCCATGTAGTGAGTAGCAGAAACGAATGCAGTGGCCTATCCATTTTGAAATAGTCTGTTTTGAGATAGGCTTTCCCTTGAGATCCTGCAGCATATGCCACTAAAAGTTGCTCAGTTTTTCTGAAAGCTTTAGTTCTGTCCAAGTAGAAGCATAGTGGTCTGTGTATGTCCAAGGACTGCAGAAGTCTCTCACCCTTATTCTGTGGGTTTGGATAAAAGGTAGGCAAATGAATGGTTTGGTTAAGGGCCACACTGGACACCACCTTAGGCATAAGTGTTGGGTTCGTTGTTAGAGAAACCCTGTCTGGATGGAAAATGATGAAAGGTTCCACAGCCATGAGTGCTTGCAACTCTGAAACTCGTCTTGCAGAGGTTATTGCTAGGAGCAGAGCTGTTTTCCAAGATAAAAACTTTATATCAGCTGTATTGGCTGGCTCAAAAGGCGGCAGTGTGAGTTTTTCCAAGACATAATTGAGGTCCCATGTAGGTATTGGGGCTCTCCTTGGCGGTCTTATGTTTTTGGCCCCTCTGAGGTACTGCCTTAGCAACGGATGGGAAAAAATAGGAGGTTCCGTATTGTAATGAGCTGAAATGGCAGAGGCATGAATTTTAATTGATGAAAAGGATAGACCTTTGTCCAGCATCTCAGTTAGGTATTGTAAAATCTGAGGAATATTTGGTACAGATGTGTCAATTCCTTGTGCCTGGTTCCAAGCACAGAATCTTTTCCATTTTTCTGCATAAGATTTTCTGGTACTAGGCCTCCTGGCCTCCAAAATAACATCCATCACTGCTTTAGAGAGAGGTGTGTTTTGAGTGGTTACATTATCCGCTATGCTGCCAGATTTAGGGTCCTGATTTGGCTGTGCAGAATCTGATTGTTTCGCTGGGTCAGTAAGTGAGAAATTAGAGGCAATGTCCAGGCTGGGCCTTGAGACAAGCTTTTTAGGATTGGGTACCAGTGCTGGCGTGGCCAGTCTGGGGCAATCAGAATCATTCTTGACTTCTCTTGTCTGACCTTTAGGAGGTACCTTGGGGAGGAGAGGCAGAGGAGGAAAGGCATATGCTGTTAGACTTTTCCAGCTGAATGACAGAGCATCCACTTTCCATGCTTGCTTGTGATAAGTCCTTGTGCAGAATTTCTGTAGTTAGCAGTTGTGAGGGGAGGCAAATAGATCTATGTCTGGGCATCCCCATTCCTTTGTTATCATGTTGAAGACTTGTGGATCCAGTTTCCACTCATGGGGATCCGTGAGGTTTCTGCTTAGCTCGTCTGCCAGAGTATTGTTCTTTCCTGGCAGGAATTGTGCTTGCAGGTGTACTTGATAAGTCAATGCTGTGTCCCACAAAGTCATGGCTTGTTTGCAGAGGGGGTAGGAATGTGTGCCTCCCTGCTTGTTTATGTACCACATGACTGTAATATTGTCCGTCCTTATCAGTAGTTGTCCTGGATGGAGTAGATCCTTGAAAGCTGTCAGGGCATTCTGTACAGCTAGCATCTCTTTTTGATTGATATGTAGATGCATTTGGCTTGTGGACCATATGCCCTGAATACATTTTCCTGCCATGTGTGCTCCCCAGGCATAATCTGATGCATCTGTTGTTATTGACTGCCTGGCTGTGGGTAGAGTGAATGGCTGTCCCTTGCTGAGGTGACAGGCATGTGCCCATAATCGAAACTTCTGTTGCAGGCAAGGAATGAGGGTAATTAATGCTTCCAGGCTTTGACAATGTTGAGTCCAGACACTTTTTAGGTACCATTGAAGTTTTCTCATATGCAGTCTGGCATATGGAATTAGTAGAATGCAGGATGCCATGAAGCCCAAAGCCTGCAGAATTTTTCTTGCAGATAACTAGGTCTTTGTTGCCAACATTTTGAAGTAAGAAATTAGTTGCCTTTGTTTGTCTGGCATGAGATAAGCCATCTGGGCAGTTGTATTTAAGCTTGCACCCAGGAATATTATCTCTTGAGAGGGCACTCATTTTGATTTCTTTTCGTTTACTGTGTACCCTAGGCAAATTAATAATCTTTTTACGAACGCCAGATGCTTTAGTAGAGTGTCCTTGTTCTCTGCTTGTATAAGGCAGTTGTCCAAGTAAGGATAAATTTGAATTCCTCTTTGTCTGCAAAATGCAATTACTGGTGCAGGGCGCGGTAGATAAGCCAAAGGGCAGTGCAGAGAATTGGTAGTGCATTGAGCCAGCTATGAATCTGAGGTATCTTCTGCAAGCTTGTCTGATTGGGATATGCAGGTATGCCTCTTTTAGGTCCAAAGTTACAAGCCAAGCCTTCTTGCCCAGCATGGGCAGAAGCTGCTGCAGAGTTAACATTTTGAATTTTGGAACGTCCAGAAATGTGTTTAGAAAAGACAGGTCCCAGTATTGGTCTCCAGGCTTTGTCCTTTCTGGGTACCAAGAAAAGTCTTGAGTAAAATCCTTGTCCCTGCTCTTGCTGTGGTACTTGCTGAATGGCCCTCATGTTCATAAGGGATGAAACGTGTTTTTGTGCCTCTGCCCATTGATTGCGTGGCAAGTTTGGCATACCTTTTGCCTTTGGCAGGGTGTGAAAGTGAAACCTGTAGCCCTGGGACACTATATTCTATACCCATTTGTCCTGGGTGATCATGTGCCAATTTTGAGAGAAAAGTGCTAGTTTTCCCCCTAAGGGGGCTGCAAGAAGGTAAGTGCTTGGTGCTGGCAGAGGCAAGTCATTGGGACTGTTTCCTGTATGACTATGCTTTGTCTTCTCCACTTTTGGAGGTAGAAGCGCCCCACTGTTTAGGCCTGTATGAGACCTGGGGCTGGTATCTGCCTCTGGGTCGTCTGTATCTGCCTCTTTGTGGCCTGTCTGACACTGGAAAGGACCAATTCTTTGTAGGCCAGTTCCTGCTAAATCTTGGTGGCTGAACCTGTAAAAAATCCTTTACTGTTTGCATAGATTTCGCTTTGCCTCCATTTTCTTCAAAACCACCTCTGCTTTAACACCAAATAAAGTATCATGCTGTAATGGAGCATCTAATAATTTTGCTTTAACATGATCAGGCAGATTTTGTTCCTTTAACCAAGCATGCCTGCTAATGACAGAACCCGTAACTGCGGCCCTGCAGGAGGCCTCCAGAGAATCAAAACCACATTGCAATGTATGCTTTCCCACTTGTTCAGTTGCATGCAATAAATCCTGCATTTCCTTATTTTCTGCACAATCAGAATTAGCCAACATTTTCTGTTTTAACAGTGACACTAAGTATTGCTGATATTTAATCATATGAAATTGACAATTTAAAGCCCTCACAGCCAAAGTAGCAGAAGTGTAAACCTTTTTCCCCAATCTGTCTAGTGCCCTTGAATCCCTGTCAGAAGGAATAGGGTTTTTTGCAGTAGCGGCCTTAACCCCTTTGGGACCCTGAGAAATAGTTTCTGGGTCAGCGGCAGGATTTTTATAAAGAAATGTATGTGAATCTGGAACCCTGTAGTATCTGTCTGGTTTAACAGGAGATGGAGGTAAGGAGTCTGGAGAAAGGCCGGACTCTGAAAATACATCTTCTACAATGTCTAGCACAGGGGGAATAGCAAGCGGCCTGTGCTGAGGAAGTAAAAGAAAATCTCTAAGCCTTTTCTTTGATTCTGAGTAATCTTGGCTCTCCCAGTGGAAGTGCTCCCTCATGGTATGCAGGGTTTCCCCAAAAGAATAATCCTCAGGAGGAGACGCTGAAGGAATGGATTCTTCAGCATCAGAATCCTCATAGGGAGGAAGAGAGTATTCCTGTACAGAAGAGGAGTCAGAGGAAATGGAAACTTGATCTGAAGAGTCATAGTCTGTCTCTTGCCTAGGCCTCTTTTCAGGAGGGGGATGAGAACCCCTGATCAAGGTAATATGGTCTTCGGCCATTTTGAGCATCTGTTTCTTAGGCATGGAAGTTTGTCCTGGAGAATTCTGTACTTGTTTCTTTGTCTTTAAAGCTGCTTTAGTCTTTGCTTTAGAAGCTGAAGTAGGCTTTACATATAACTGTGTAGGTCTGAAAACACCCTCAGAAGCCGATGCCTGCTCAGTGGCTCCGGATCCATCTGAGGGAATGATTTCCGAGTGTCCAATACCTTGAGTATCCAGAGGCCTAGCTGGCTCCACGTAAGAGTCGTCAGCGGCCTGTGGCTCTCAGGTAGCGGGCGTCAGGGGCTGCGAAAGCGCCTGAGAACCGGCGACTGGCTTAGCGGAAGCCTCATCGTCGGTTTTGGATCTCAGATGCCTGTCCTCCTCTTTTTCCTTGCGTTTTTTTTAGAAACTCCGGTCGTCAGCTGTTCCGACGGCATTATATAATTGAATTTTCGGCCAGAGTAATGAAAAGCAAAATCAAACCGACGCTTAATAGTGCATTGGTTGAATCTAGCACAAAACCGACAGCTAGTAACGTTATGATCAGGGCCTAGGCAAGGAATATAGTAAGAATGAAAATCCTTATGAGGTATTTGCTTCCCACAAGAAATACAATTGTTAACTTTTTCTGACATCGGTCTGGAGCAAGAAAAAAGTTTCTCCAACGGGGTACTTAGCTTTAATGAAGACTTCGGATCTCAAATTCGTCTGTAAAAATCTCAGGAGTCGGCCGACCGGCACTTGTGAACTGCTTTTGCTTCGGGCACCACGCGGCAAGAAAGACTGAAGAAAATGGCGTCGGCTGCATCTTTTATACCCCTGGCGCACTGACGTCAGGGAAGAGGCGACAGCAACCGAAGCCGGACCTAGACTTTTGAATTCTGGCCGACTGCGGGTAGCCTGCCAGCAGGATAACCCAAGAGTAATGACTGCAACAGTGAAACACGATGAACATCTGTAAGTTAGCACAGGAAAAGCAAACTGGTTTACAGCTTGGATTTTATTCCTAGATGTCAATGCTGTGTTCAATATTAATTTAAGCTTTCTAAAATATTCCTTACTTTTATTCACATTTGTTCATGTTTTACTGTTGATCTTTCATCAATTCCAAAATATTTATACACTTCCTCTTGCCAAGTTCTTTTATATCACATTCTTGTCCCAAACTGTTTTCTTGGTGCCTACAGCTTTCTTGCTTTAAAGTAGATGCGTCCAACCTGCGGCCCTCAGAGCTCTGCCATGCGGCCCTCTACCTCTAACTCCAGCATCGATGTATGCATGCCCCAGAACACTTTTTTGTTGTGTTTTTCGTGGCCGTGACCTGTAACTTTAACATCGGTGTGCGCATGCACCAAAGCATCCTTCTAGTTTTGAGTTTTTTGTGCCAAAGAAAGGTCTGTGTGTTCGCGCCATTATTTAGTGCCAAAGAATCCATGTGTGTGTTCTTGCTGAAGAGGGACTCGTCTATGGATTTGCTGCCATTGCCTTTTAAAGAGACAGCACTTAACCTGTGTTAGGTAAGTATAGTGTGAGTGAGTGCATGCATGAAAGCAGAATGTTTGTGTGCGTGTGTGTGTGTTTATGTGTGCATAACAGAGAGACAGAGAGAGACACATGCACAAAGAGGCTAACGTACAAACAAGTTAGTTCACAAATGCATCCTACATTAAAAGTACACTTTCATTAAATTGCAGCTTTTCTGACAAGGAGAGTGTTGTATTGAATATGAAATCATACCTCTCAACTGTATGGATTTTTGAAGAATGTCTGGATTTTTGCCTCATCTTCCAATTTGTATCTTTTGCTTAGGAAATAAAAGTAGTCATCCAAGGTAATGCAGTCCCAGGGATTAAGAATGAGACAGCAGCCTAGGGTTAATGGGTCAGTAATGGATTGACTAATGTGGGACTGTAGCATATAAAGTTTATTGTATTTTTTGACAAACAAAAAAATCACCCAGTACTGTCTTGTCATTGGTGGGTTCTAAGCAGTGGTAGATTGGACAACAGTAAACATATCTTTGGTGGATCATCAATACTGGCAAATCAAGTGGGCAGAATGTCATTTTTTAAATGTTGGGGGTTTTAGTGTGTGTGTGTGTGTGTGTGTGTGTGTGTGTGTGTGTGTGTGTGTGTGTGTGTGTGTGTGTGTGTTGTGAGTGCTGCAATAGTAGATGATTATTAAAGACAGAAACTTACAAACTGTGGAGAATATGTTTCTTTGTTTCAAAACCTCATACTTGGGTACTAGGAATGCCAAAAATAGATTTTTTAAGACATGGCTTCTTGCCATTTACAGTGGATGGATATTTACATGTAATGGACAATGTTAGCAGTATGAGTGTGGTCCTGTAGGGATCTGGAGGATGCTAAGTCTACCACTGCCAATGTATTGTAAAGTGACCTGGAAATGGATATTGGGATGTTACTGAAAAAATACAGCAAGTGGGCTTTGAAATGTAGTTTAATTAAACAAAGTGCACTTGCAATTTACAGGCCATAATTTAATTTATTTCAGGTAGTCCAGATCCTGGTAGATTGTATACCATTAGACTTAATTAGGGAGAGGTGTCATTATGTGGAAATAAGCAGACATAGTTTCAGTGAAAGCTCTGTGGTTGTTTGCAGGTAGGAAGTTGCAGTATGTGGAGCCAATGTGTTTTATTATTTTTAATGGATTTGTCATTTCAAAGTATGGTTTTCTTTGTTGCAAAAGAAGGCAGGATTGAATGAGCCATATAATGCTTAACTGACAATAATGGGATAGAAACATTATACGTGATGTATAATGTTTGCAGCTACACTTGTTTCAATGGTGTCTGTGATGCATAACTATTTTTGGGCCTGTGTCCCAATTTTATTTTTCGCTTTGTCCAGAATTCTTGCTCTAAGGTTGAGAGGTATGGTTCCATGCTAAATCAGAAGGTTGTGTTTACCTTGGAAGACCTTTCAGCATAATTATGAGAAACAGAGCATTTTTAATATCTCCACTTATTTCCAATAAAAACTGCCATGTAACCTTGCAAATAACTTTCTTATTACAATACTTTAATTCTTTTGAAATTGACAGGTATGCTTCATTGGTTCGGACGTAAGCATAGTGTGCTGTGACTGATTTCTTGCAGCAGTCTGTGTCTTACTTATCACAATAACTTTTCTGTGTTTCTGGATGTGTGATCAATTTAGCACTTTTAAAGATGTTTTCCAAAATTAAATAAATACATAATAAATAAAAAAAAAAAGTAATCCTTTTTTCACTTTGAGATATTGACAAAGTGTGGGAATTTGTTTTTTTCAAAAGCGATGGTCAGCATTACAGCTTAGTAAACGGTCAGTCTGTGAATACCTTCTGCACAAATTAAAATGTCTGAATGTCAATTGGCTTTAGACTGGAGGGAAGTTATATGTTTACTCCAGTATGTAGTATGATCTTAGAGAGTTTATAGACTTCTTATTGATTTAATTTTTGCTGAGAAGTTGTTTGTTGATTTATTGATGGTCCTTTTGCTGGTGGGAAATTGCATGGATGAATCCATTTCTATTATGATTTTTTTTCATATATTTTGACTTCCAGACAATTTCAATCAGTGAGACTGTGTCATGTGATTACTGAGGTTGCCCATTTTACAAGTAGGGGCTCCTTTTCTGTGTGTGTGTGTGTGTGTGTGTGTGTGTGTGTGTGTGTGTGTGTGTGTGTGTGTGTGTGTGATGCATACTGAATATATTTTTGCAAATGGAATTCTTAGTTAAATAGGCCCCTCTTCTTAGACAAGTAGACTTGAGTAACCAATATTAGATCTTAGCCATCCAGCTGGGAAAGTTTAGCATGTGGATTTCCCTTCCAGTTTGATGAAAGCTATGCTACTTACTTAAGGAGTACATTCATGGCTATCCATCCAGTTGTAGTGTTGTTGAACTACATTGTTTGATAATGAGATGAGCTTTTTACAGAAGTTGAAAGTTTTTGTGTCAAGAACTTGTCCATACAAAGTGGCTTGTTTATGTTGCAGTGAAGGCTGTGGTCTTTGTAGTGAGTGTTTTAAATATAACCAGTATTTCTGAGTTGGAGAAAGTCTCTTGAGGCAGGATCTTTCTTAGCCTGGAAAGCAAGCCAGTGATGAAATTTATAGGGGCCAGTGAGAGACAGAGGAAAGCAAGAAGCTTTTTAGTCTGTTTGGATAACTAAGTGAACTCAGTCCTTTGACCTTTTTTGTCAGAAATGGTTGTAGTCTTCTTTTGGCATGGCGTTTTGCTGAGGCACGTGCCAAAAGGGGCGTTGCGCTCAATAATTGCTCTTGTAAAGGAAGAATACAGGGATGTTATGACCTCCTTGTCCCTGGATGAGATACCCTTATTAATGAGGTGGGCCATGTAAAACGCTTTCTGTACAACGGAGACAACGTGGTGGTCAAAAGTCAAGTTTCTATCAACCAGTGTGCCCAAGCACCTTACGACTGATTGCGTGCTTACAACATTGTTATTAATGTGATAATTTGTGGGGACATCACTCTCCTCAAAGAGGATGATTGTGCATTTTTTGGCATTTAGCTTGAGACCATGTTTCGGGCACCAGTCATTTGTTTGGGTAAGACCCTCTTGTAGCTTATTCAGAATTGTTTTATTAAGTCAGTAATATGAATTATTTACTTTATTGCAAATTTGTTGGCTTATTTTTGTGGATTATAGTATTGTAGGACTGCTAATGTTGATATTGTATGTAGATGGACGGCTGGAGTGGTTTTCCCTGTGAGAAATGCTAGTGCTGTAGTGAATATCTATTTATTTGTAAAAAAAATCTATATATTAACTAAGATGTCGAGTTAACTGTTAGATTAGAGAATTAAAATCAGAATGAGAATTAGAATTTTAAGGCAAATGTTAGGCATTTATTACATTTATTAATTGTTCGAATGCACTGACAGTACAGCCAGGAGGTTGACTTTGGTCTCCTGTGGCAGCAAAAGAGTTAACTATATGATATATTTTATATGCGGCCCCAAGACAATTTCTGTTCACTCAATGCGGCCCCGGCAAGCCAAAAGGTTGGACACCCCTGATGCTTTTGCACAATTATCAAGACATTCTTACATCTGAAAATGTTTTGACCAGTTGCAGTTGTGCTTTCAGTTCCTCATGTTGTGAACTATACAGTTCTACGTCATCTAAAAAAGAAGATGAGAAGTGTATGTAACTTTGTTGTTTTCTGGAAGCCAGATTGTAGCCATGACATAATATGTTAAGTACACAGCTTAATGGATTATGGGCAAGACAAAACAGCAGCAGGGAATACCCCCCCCCCCTTGAATTTTTATCCCTGGAATAATAATTTGTCCTTTACCATGGTTTAACTGTATGCTTGCTGTAATGTGGTCAATTAGTGTAGGGTGTATCTTGTGCATTTTTAAGCACTCTTTTATGAATGAATGGGAGATACTATCAAATGTTTTTTTTGTACTCTATCCATGCCATACTTAGATTCTTCCACTTTTTACAGTTCTCCATTATGACTTTTGTAAAAAACAATCGATCCTTTGTTCCACAGGACTTTTTTTTATTACTCTTTTGTTCTACTGCCACAAGTGAGTTTTCTTCTAAATGACTATAAAGTCCGTCACAAAAGGAGATACTACCAGCATAGCTATCTGTAATTTTGTAAATAAGTGTATGTCATTTGTGAATATCAACATGATTCATATAAGATGCTCGTGTTATAATTGTATTATAACTGTATTAGAACTGTATGTCATGTGTACATCAAACTGGTTGATACAGACACGTGTTGAAAAGGTATTTTGTAAAGTACTGAGCTTAAAGATGTATCCACAGTGTACCCTGCTGGAAGGGAACAGAAATGCACATACACTATTGTAACTGTTTAAATTTACATATTTTAACAGTGGAAACTGGACTACAGGAGGTTAACTTCAGAAAAATAGCTGAAATTAAACTACTTTCTAGGCTAAGCAACAAGATATCTTTCAGTTTTCAATGCAGCAAGGAGACGCTGTCTAAAACGAGGAAACTTTCTGCATTTTCTTTATGTGAAATAATCACTAGTTTTGAAATGTGAAGGAATGCAACTGTTTTACGACTTCCAGCACCTGCCAAACATCTGAGGTCAATGTATTTTCACATGTACTGCCAGATTCCAGCAGTGGGGGCTTCATCTGGGATAGAGTCAGATGAGAAGTAATGATGTCATTCTGCAAGCTATCCCAGCAGTAACATGAGACATTAATTTAAAATGTCTCTTAGAGAGACACAGCATTCTGTATTCCGTCTTTGACCTGACAACAACTAGCATATCCATCCACCACATTTGCCTTGCTGTTAAGTAAGTTAACTAGGGTGTAGTAATTCTCTTCGATTCAGTCAGGAATATATAGTGAAGCACAGTTTTGATGCTTTTCTTTATTTATTTGAGACTGTCCTGCAATGTTGTTTTAAATATTTCCTGTGGTTTTGAACTCAGATGTCACTGTGATTATATACCAAGTATTTTCTTGTTCTTTTATTACTTATTATTAAACATATTTAAACCTTTCACTGTGGCTGATCTGTCTAGGGATATTTAAGTTTTCAGAGTACTTGCCTATTTATTTGGTGACACTGTGGAACACTAATAGCCTTGGTCTTGGTCAAACTACCATTTGTATTAACATTACACAGTAGGACTGGGTGCCCTTTGTTAAAGGCCTTAAAGTAGCTAATAAGAGTTGGCTGGTGGCAGTGATAACTACCTTATAGTCTAGGCAAAAGGGGGCATAGCTAGTAAACTTGTACCAGCCTTTCCCAGGTGTGTGTGTGTGTGTGTGTGTGTGTGTGTGTGTGTGTGTGTGTGTGTGTGTGTGTGTGTGTGTGTGTGTGTGTGTGTAAATCAAACCTCAAAGAGTGTGTGTGTCAGCTACTTGGGCAGGGACACGAAACACTGGTTGGACAGAGAGGGTGCTGGAGGTCTTGGCTTGGACACTCAGCTGAGATCTCAACTCTATAGCTGTGCCAGTGGGGAATCCTATTGGGGATCTGCAGAAAGAGTGAGAAACCAGCCAAAGACTGATTGTGGTCACTATGTGCTCTTAAGGGAAATTGCACTTGATGCAGAAAGCTGCATCTGGAAATATTGTGTGTGTGTACCTGTCATCCTCCCAGTGTAGGTCCCCAACTGGTGCCAGTGATGAGGATTGAGGCTCCTTGATTACTGGTCCAGTGGCGGTTGTCACAAACTCTGTTGGCATCAATTCCAGTGTACAGTCTATACGCTGTTGGAAGGCAAGTTATTGGTCTATAGTTTTCAGGATAGCTTGCAGCCTCACTCTTAATTAGGAATATTGTTTTCCAGTTAACCAGGCAGGTGTCTGTTCTGGGTGCACATACATATACTTCTTACTCATGGCTAAATCTTCATGCAAAGATTTTAATACTTTTAGCCTGAAGTTAGGTACTGCATCTGGGCCTGGGGTTTGCAACTTTTCTTAATTTTGTTTCAATCTCTCTGGCCGTTACTTCATCCCATTTCATAGCCTGTACATTTAAATTTCTTATTCTTTTACTTCTTCTGTACATTTAACATCCTTATGTTCTACAGGATCTTAATAGATATTTCTCAAAATGTATCTAGTTCTTTTTTTTGCTGGTGTTTTAATGCCTTTTGCCTCGTTTCCCAAGTCTCCATAAAACTTTTTTGGGTCATTAATAAACTGCTTATTTTGTATTTTTTCTTTATATTTATCTACATATCTTCTGAGTTTTTCTGCCTGTATTGATATTTTTAGTTTATTTGCGACAGATCCTGATCTGTTATAATACTACCTTTCTAAGTATTTTTGTTAATCTGTTCCCTTTTCTATTCTCCTCTAACAGTGACACTTCTTGTCTTAACTTCTTTATACTTTTCTCTATTTGATACTTCCATGATGGCATTCGATTTCTCCCCTTCCTTTCCCTTACTATCCTTTATTCTAGTGGCAAGACTTTCTGTTATTAATTTAGCTGCACAATAATATACCCTAATTACTTCTGTTACATTGGCCTTCTGGCTCAGTATAGGTATTCCCTTTGAGATGGCAGACATAGCTACATAATGCTTGTGGCTGTCCTTAGCCTGGGAAGCCAAATTTACCTCAGATTTGGCTTTGGTAGACCTTATCTGTCCTCAGAGTTGTTTGATGGAGAGTGCTTTTATCCTGCTGGGTGCTGCACCTCATGATTTTTCCCATTACTTTCTTCCTTTTGTTATACAGCCTATTTCTTGTAAATTAACTTAAAACGGCCATAACTGTCATGCTACATACGTGTTCCGCTTTTGGAAGGCCATACTGCTAGTTAAAAATATCTGTAAGTAACTCCTCCAATGTGCCCATATGGGTTACTTCCAGTAGGTTTTCAAATACCAAACCCAACAATCTGCGACACCCCAGTTTTGTTCTGTCTCCAGTTCTGTGGACTGTTTTGTCACCCAAGCATACTGAGTTGAAGTTAACAAAAAATGCCATTTTTTCTATTTTCCTGCTTCATCCCTGCAATCTCCCACCCAGTCATTAGTGCATAAGTACATAACCAGCCACACTGAGTGGCGCTCTCTAAATCAAGAGCAGGTCTTGTAAAAACTGCAGAGTTTCACAGAGCACAAACTCAGAAAGAACAGCTACTTGTTATGCAATAAGGCATACCTTTAATTTAATAGCTGCAAAACACAGTTAATGTGATCCAAATATGTATGTGTGTGTGAGTACGTATGTATATATACATACACACACACACACACATATATATATATGTATATATATATATATATATATATATATATATATATATATATATGCACACACACACACAAACACACATTTGTGTGTATGTGCCCGCATATGTAATGGCTAATCTAAAACTCATTTTGCCTAAACTTGATATCTAAAAATGTAATCTGAAATCAAACCTATATTATGTGTACCTTATGACATTTGTAGTTTAAATTTTTCAATAGCTGCTTCCTTGATTAAGGGTAAGCTTGCAAAGGAAAGAACATTAATTCATTGGACAGTACAACACAGCTACGCTTCTGTCCATGGCGCTAGTGACCTGGACTTTGGAATACACCTAAAACATTGAAGGCCAACGAGGAAGGAAAGGATAAAAGTATACAGTGACAACTGTCCTCCTGTAAGAGAAAGTGGTAGTGACTACATAAGACTTTGATGAAAACTAGACATGAGAACTACATACTGGTGCAGAAAACTCAGAGGAAAATAACTGTCCATAGCTACATATTCTAATCTTCTACCTGCAGCAGGGATGAAAAATTTTCTTTAGTTCCTCACCCACTGGCAGCATTCAAACTGTAGTGGGCATCTCCCCTCCTATAAATTTAAAGAAAAAAATTCAACCATAAGACTAGATGCATCAATCCCTAAACTCAAATTAAGTGGAAGAAAAACTCAATAATCACCTAAGCATTTCTCTGTAGAAAAAGATGCATTAGGTTACAATCAGATGCATGCAACTCCTTCAGCAATAAAATTCTGCCAACATGGACTACAAATGCACTGTCACTCTGCACCTTTTTTCTCCTGCACCACATACAATGTACTTCATTAACATTATAATACTGCCACACATGTGTAACGTGACTGTTTTATGAAAATAAAAATGGCACCCAATCTAATCTGCTCATCATAAGGCAGCTAGCTATGTAGCTGTATGGACTCCATGACATTGTATATCATGATGTGTCTGACTCATACTTCTCTTACCTATACATTCACAGGTAGTTACTAGGTATGCAGTCCAGACAATGGGGAGCATTGCTCAATTTTCCAGGTGCCCCAGGCCACTGCCTGGTTAAGTGACATACTTAGAGCTACAAAGCAAGAAAATGGAGGCTGAAGGAATCAAACCCTGAATAATAGGAAGCAGCTCATTAAAAGCTTATACCTTTAATACTCTGAACTTACTGCCAGACTATATTGGCATCAATTACTGGCAGTGAATCAAACTTGGGCCATCTGCTTGGAAGGTAGCCACCAAAGCTATTGCCATGCCCTATCCAGGAGGTAACTGCACCCAAGGAGGACAAAAGTCCCAAATGTACACTCCTGTATCATCCAAACTTACTACAGAAAGCCCACGAGATTCTTTCAGCTGCTGGACAGTTATTCCAAGAGTACCCAACAATGCAGCATGGCAGCAGGGAAGAAAAGTTGGTACGCTGGTAAGAGCATGTTTGTACTTTCATATTATACAGATTCTGCAAAAGACACACAGTGCAAGACAATTTTTGCAAGTGTATGACTATCCATATGCCATCAATGAATAAACTACAGTAAAGAATTAATAATGGAACAGTGCTGTGATATTTGTTTGTACACACATTCTACCAGGGTACTTCAATTGGATTCCTGGACAGAAAAGATGCACAAACTTGAAAGAAAATAACACATAATAATAATAATAGTAACAATAAGAGTATAAAGTAGATTTGAGAAAAAAGATTAAATATAATCATCTAAAAATAATGCAAACAAAATGTAACATACATATATATATATATATATATATATATATATATATATATATATATATATATATACATACATATACACACACACACACACATATATATATATATATATATATATATAAATGAAATCTCCACAAAAACATAAGACTGAATAATAGGTTCTGCTTCAGAGTATCAAACTAGAACTCCTGAAAGCCAAGGCCATCAAGCTCAGGATCCTGTACCTCTATATGACAGACACTTATTTGAAGCAAACTGATGGAAACTTAAAACATTTCCCCAGGAGCAGCCCATTGACACAGAAGAATAAAGCCCTTACTGTGCTCCACACAACCTGTGTTTGATTACTGGCAAAGGCAATAGAGGTGATGCCGGAGGTTTATACATCTGGGGGGGGGGGGGGGGGCAGCCTATGCTTGTTGCAATAACCAGCATAAGAGACTGGCCAGTTTAATGCTGCATAAGCTGTGGGCCACTTAGTCAAGAGGCTGTGCATGAGTAGAAGTATAAATGCACCTCAAGTGGTCTGCTGCTGCAAGGGAGATGGGGTTAAGGTACACTCCCAGCAGCAGTAAGAAATTGTACTAGCCTTCTTGATCTCCTCACCAACCCCAGACATGGGTCAGGATGAGGCATGGAGTGGCAGGTCCAGTACACCTGGTGAACAAGGAGAAAAGCTGGTGGCAGTCGATGGTCAGCTGCACAGTGGGAAAAAATATTCCTGCAGGGGGGCACTCCTCAATGTGAGGGTTCTGCCCCCACAACCCTGACCTCAAAACTACACCATTTCCGATGGGATCTCTAACATGGCTGCATTAACTCTGCCAATTTTAGCAAATTTGGTTGCTGGCTAGTAAGTACACAGTCTGGATGCCAGTAAAGAAGAAACTTAAAGGGTAGAAAAAGTGAAGAGAAAACACTGACTGAGGAGAATACTGCAGTTGTACAGTAAAATGTAGTTCAAGCTCCAGCTTTGGTGCAAGACTTGGCTTCAAGTAATCTAAAGGAAAATAAATTATATGTACACAAAACTAATTAAAATAAAGAAAACACTGAAGGGGTGTACCAACTGCAACAACAAAAGGCTAGAAAAAATAGAAGAGGGTATCAGGTGAACTACTAAAACTGCATAAAATCAGTCTGTGAAATGAAGAAAAGGCTGGCTGAGTATGAGACTGCTCAAGAAGAGATGTTTCAAAAAATGTACAGTTAGAGGACAGTGCCTGCAGGGAAAACCTGAGATTTTCTGCTGTACCAGAGAAACTGGAAGGAACAGACCATATTAATTTTATAAAAGCACAAATAGGTAGGTAATAGGCTATCGGCCCAAGGGCCTACGTAAGCCTAGTCAACAAGGTTCCCAGGCTTACGCCACCCAAGAAAGTTATTTTCCTGTGCCACTGTCAAGCAGAGACACAGAAGTGATCCCCAGGGTGTATTTCCTATTTCCCATCCACTCATCAAGATTTTTCTTAAAGAGTGCTAATGAAGTACTTTGATTGACATAGATGAGTAGCCTGTTCCAGAGTATGTGAAGTCTCTGGGACAGGAATCTATCCCTCCAGCATGTCCTGTTTATTGTGGTGACAAGGTTTAGGTCCCTGCATGTAGCTCGGAGGTATTGGAATTTCTTTAGGTGTAGCATGTCAGACAGCTCTGGGTTTGACATAGCTTTATATGTTAGGCAGAGATCACCTCGGAGTAGGTGATATGCTACGGAGTAAAGCTGGAGTTTTTTGAGGCGGTCAGTGTAGGGCATTTGTTTGAGGCCAGTAATCCTCTTTGTGAGGCACTTCTGTGGCCTTTCCAGCTGCTGAAAGATGTCTTGTGAGGTGCATTCCAAAAGGGGCATTGTACTCTATAATGGGTCTAATGAGTGTCACAAGTAGAGGGGAACAATGACCTCTTTTTTCCTGGATGAGAACCCTTTTATGATGAGGTGTACCACGTAGAAGGACTTCCTGACTACTGTGAAGATGTGACTATCAAAGGACAGACTACTGTCCACCTGGGTCCCAAGGTCTCTTATCACACATTCGGTGTTACGTAGACTGCTGCCTATGTGGTAGTTCATGGGTA
This sequence comes from Protopterus annectens, assembly GCF_019279795.1. Classification (NCBI taxonomy): domain Eukaryota; kingdom Metazoa; phylum Chordata; order Ceratodontiformes; family Protopteridae; genus Protopterus; species Protopterus annectens. The sequence continues at coordinate 666,513,052 of NC_056729.1, forward strand.
CAGAGTTTTTACCAAAGGGGATGACACTGCACTTTTTGGCACTGAGCTTGAGACCAGGGCTCTGACACCAGGCATCTGTCTCAGCGAGGCCCTTCTGCAGGATGTCCACATCATTTGGGGACTTGACTATGGCTCCTAGTTTGCAGTCATCTGCGAACTTCGTTAGCCAGAGGCCTTCTGTGTTAGCCTGTACTTCAGAGAAGTAGATACCAAACAGGAGAGGTCCCGGTGGTACTCCACTTGTCACTGCTTTGATGTCAGATTTGGAGTCTGAAACTTTTACAGTGTGGGTTCCATCAGTGAGCCAGTTGGCAATCCATCTTGTGACGTAGGGATTTATACCTAGTTTAGTGAGTTTAGCTAAAATTCCAGAATGGGGGATGGTGTTGAAATCCTTGGCGAGGTCAAGATAGGCTGTGTGAACCACCTTACCCTCATCTACGGCTTTGGTGATTGTCTCAAAGAAGTCGATCAGGTTCAGGAGGCAAGATCTGCCTTTCACAAACCCGAACTGGGTGGGATCCAGAGTGTGGAGGTTACCAATATCTTTGTTTATGAGTTCCATGACGATATGTTCCATGGCCTTGCAGACCAGGCTCGTCAGGCTAATAGGTCGACAGTTCCCGGGATCAGTGGTGGCTCCCCCTTTGTGGAGTGGGATAACTGTTGCTGTGTGCCATTCAGTGGGCACAAAACCTGATGCGAGACTATTATTGTTCATGGTGCTTAAGTGGGGAGCCAGTTCGTTCTGAAGTTCGTGTAAAACGCAGCCTGGGATGTTGTCCGGTCCCATGGATGCTGTGTTTCTGGCTTTAGAGAGCGCAGCTTTTACCTGCGTAGTTGTGATTACAGGGACTCTGCATTCTTCCTGTATAGATATGGGCCCTTTAGGGGGTGGGGAGGGGTGAAGTTAGCACTGAACCTATCTGCTAGGATGTTGGCAATATCATTGGTTCTGTAATTTTTGTGCCATTGTGCTGTAACTCAGAGCAGATCTGGGTGTTGCCATCGAGATTCTTGACCTAGCTATAGAATGCTTTGTGGTTGTCCTTAAAATTAGTGGCAATTTTGTTTTCGTAGCTAGCTTTGGAGGATCTTATAAGGGATCTCAGCTTCTTACTGAGGCTGACCAGGGAGCTCCTCCACTCATGTGATTTTACGCTCTTTTGCAACAGTTTCTTCCTTCTGTTGTGCAGTTTGTTTATGGCAGGGGACCACCAGATTGGCTTCCTTTTTTGGAGGACAGCGTCTTGGTTCTGTTTGGGATAGCACAATCCTTGCACTGTAAGTGCTTATAGAGTGCATTTGTGTAGGATTCAGCAGTTGTAACTGTACTGTCCATCTGCATGGGTGTCATGAAGTTCACCACTTCTGTCTTAAAAATCATGAAGTTGGCTTTGGAGACGTTTTTTACCGTGGTTTCCTTAATGGGGGGTGGGGGCGGGATGTGGATATCAAGGGTGATTAGCTTATGGTTGGCTCGGACCAACAAGGAGTTGACTTCAGGTGTGGAACACAAATAAGAAAGTACAGTTGTGTACACTTACCATAAATGTAGATGTTCGAGTGTCTTCACTGTTGCAGTCATGACTGTAGGGTTCTCCCCTGCCGGCAGGCAGTCCTTGGTCGGCCAAAATCCCAAAGTCTGGGTCCGTCGTCGGCTGTTCAGCCATGCTCCCCGACGTCAGAGCGCCAGTAGTACAAAGCTGACAGCCGACGCCATATTCTCCAGTTTTTCTTGCCCCAGATGTCAGAAGTTCAAAGGCCTAGTTGGCTCCTCGTGGGAGTCCGTTTTGGCTATAGGTTCCGAAATGGCCGACGACAGGGTCTGCAAAAGCGCCTCACTGACGACGGCCGAACCTGAAGCTGGCTCTGCTTGTGTGATATCGTCTGATTTGGACCTCGGAGGCCTGTCTTTGTCCTTGCGTCGCTTGTGAACTCCGGTAGCCAGAACCGTATCCGACGACATTTTGTAATTAAAACGCCTAATGAAAAGCAAAATCGTACCTTTGTTTAATAGTACGTTGATTGAATCTAGCACAAAACCGACAACTAGCTACGTCGTGGTCAGGGCCTAAGCAAGGAATACAGTAAGAATGAAAATCCTTATGAGTTATTTGCTTCCCACATGAAATACAATTATTAACTTTTTCTGACATCGGACTGGAGCAAGAAAAAAGTTTTCCCAACGGGGTACTTAGCTTTGAGTAGGAGAAGAAAGTCTTCGGACTGAAGTTTGTTTAGAAAAAGTTGTCAGGAGTCAGCCGACCGGCACTTGCGAACTGCTATCACCGCACGGCAAGAAAGACTGGAGAACATGGCGTTGGCTGTCAGCTTTGTACTACTGGCGCTCTGACGTCAGGAAGCATGGCTGAACAGCCGACGCCGGACCCAGACTTTGGGATTCTGGCCGACCGAGGACTGCCTGCCGGCAGGGGAGAACCCTACAGTCATGACTGCAACAGTGAAACACAATGAACATCTGGACTGGTATTCCACAGCAGGATCGGTTAACAGAAAGGGCACACAGTGCACATGCTCCAAACCTTTCCATAAGAAAGCATGCAAATACCTGCATTAGGCAGAAAGAGCTGATCCTGAGAAAACTGTGGCAAAATGGCAAGTCTTAATAATTGGAGACAGTAAAGTGCTTGTGGAAAAATGATTAGTCACTGTACACTGGACAGAAGAGAAGCAAAATTATTCCAGCAATTAGGGAATGTTAAGAGGCAGTTGTCAAACTCAAGCTAATGTATCTAGCTGTCATCAGAAACCTTTTTTTTCCTGGAGGATCAAAGTCATTTTTGATGTAGAACAGGCTAAGGAGGAAATACAAAAGTTTGTCCAACAAAAAGTGAGTCATCAAATGGAAGGGGACTTCTGCTCTTATTCTTCTGATAGTAAAGCTCATAGAGAGACTTTGCCAGTTATACCTTTTCCAATGTTCCACAGGAAAATGCTTGACAGAGAAGAAAAGCACAGGAGTTGACTAGAAGAATCAAGAGTACCTTAGACTTGGAACCAGAGTCAGTGGCTGTGAGATGGAGATGAACAGGAAGAACACCAGCAACACTGAAATTAGTGAATAAATGTGAATTATAAAGTATCAGTCACATTTGTAAAATATGGCTTTACAGGAAAAAGTGGAAAGATTGGACTTATGTTGACTTAAAAATGTGTGAGACTGAAAAGCATATACCCCACTTCATGTCATTAATAGGTTCATAGGTTGGTACTGGGCTATCTGCCCGAAGGCATATATTAGCCCAGCCACGTTGTGCGGTATTCACCGCCCCTTTAGTAGTTCCCCTAGACCCTTGTACTAGAAGCTAGTACCCTTGGCCCCTATCTAGTAGTGCTGTTGGGTGTGATCCCCGGTGTGAACTTTCTGTTACCCATCCACTCATCAAACTTCCTCTTGAAGAGTGATAGCGAGGGGCTCTGTCTTATGTAGATCGGGACCCTGTTCCATAGTAAGGGAAGTCTCTGCGAAGGGAATCTATCCCTCCAGCGGGTTCTATTCATTGTTGTGTTGAGGTTTATATCCCTAGAGCGTGTAGCTCGAGTAGATTTGGTTTTGCTAAGATGGAGCATGTTCAACAATTCTGGGTTGGACATGGCTCTGTACGTTAGACAGAGATCGCCTGTGAGAAAGTGGTTTGCAACAGAGAACAGCCTTAGCTTTTTCAATCGTGCTACATAGGGCAACTTTTTGAGGCCAGTAATCCTCTTGGTTAGGTATCTTTGTGGCCTCTCCAGCTGCTGGAGATGTCTAGCCATTAATGGGTCTGATGAGGGAAGAGTAGAGGGGCACCATTACATCCTTAGATCTTTATGCGAACCCTTTCGTGATCAGATGGGTCACATAGAAGGATTATCTAACCACTTTGGCAACATGGTTATCAAAGGAAAGCTGACTATCTACTTGGGTCCCTAGATCCTTTATTTCTTCTTCAGATTTCAGGGGATTACCTCCTATGTTGTAGTTTGCGGTTACTCTGTTTTTTCCAAAGGGGATTAATACGTATTTTTTTGCATTTAGCTTGAGACCATGGCTTTGACACCATGCATCAGTCTCATTTAGGCCCTTCTGGAGGATCTCCATGTTGGCCGGAGAGTCCATTATAGCACCCAGTTCGCAGTCGTCCGCAAACTTAGTCAGCCACAGCCCTTCCGTGCTTGCCTGTACTTCTGAGAAGTATATGCCAAACAGGAGGGGCCCCAGGACAGAACCCTGAGGCACACCACTCGTTACTGGTCTGGATTCGGACATAGATCCCGCTACTCTTACTTTATGGGATCTGTCTGAGAGCCAGTTTGCGATCCATCTTGTGACGTAAGGGTTTATGCCCAGGCTGGTGAGCTTATCAATAATACCTGAATGGGGAATGGTGTCAAATGCTTTAGCAAGGTCAAGGTAAGCCGTGTGTACCTCCTTTCCCTTATCTATAGCCTGAGTAACTGTCTCAAAGAAATCCATCAGGTTCAGGAGGCATGATCTGCCCTTGACGACGCCGAACTGTGTGGGGTCCAGTGACTGGAGGTTCCCAATCTCTCCATTTATGAGTTCCATAATGATTCGCTCCATAGCCTTACAGATCAGACTGGTCAGGCTTATTGGTCAGTAGTTCCCAGGGTCAGTTGTGGCCCCACCCTTGTGTAGCGGGACCACCACTGCCGTGCGCCATTCTATGGGCACATATCCTGTGGAGAGGCTGAGACTGAACAGGGTATTAAGATGCGGGGTTAATTCCTTTTGGAGCTCGCGTATGACGCAGCCTGGGACACCACCTGGTCCCATGGAGGCAGTGTTTTTAGCTTTAGATAGAGCCTTGTTAACCAATGTATCAGTAATAATTGGACTTACACAATCCCCTAGAATGGTAATAGGCCCTGTAGGTGGTGGTGGTGGTGGTGGGGGGATTTGCACTGAACCTGTCAGCCAAGATGTTGGCAATGTCAGAAGGGTCAGTGTATTTTGTTCCATTTTGTACTAGCTCAGAATAGACCTGAGCGTTGTCATTTAGGTTTTTGACGTAGCCATAGAAGGCCTTATGGTTATCCTTGGCAACTTTCTTTTCAAAATTAGCTTTAGTTGACTTGATGAGGGCCCTCAATTTCTTACTAATGCTGATCAGGGATGATTTTTTGTATAAGTCTCCTCCTTTTATTGTAAAGTTTGCTTATGGCCGGGGTCCACCAGTCTGGTTTCTTCTTGCTTGAGGAAGGAGTCTTGGTTTTATTTGGGATAGCATGGTCCATGCAATCCTGAAGATGCATATAGAGTGCCTTGGTGTAGGATTCCGTATCCTGGATATCATTATCCTTCTGCAAGGGAATAGTGAAGCTTTCCACTTCGGATGCAAGTAGTTTGAAGTTTGCTTTGGAAAGGTTTTTGACTATGGTTTCTTTGATTGGGGGAGGTGGAGGAGTGAGGATGTCCAGGGTTATCAGTTTGTGGTCGGATCTGACCAAGGAGGGGGTGATAACGGGTGTGGTACAATGGGTGCCCATATTTGTGATGATTAAATCCAATATGTTGTCCCCTCTAGTGGGGGAACATACTAGTTGTTCAAGGGCATTTGAATTTATAAATTCTATGAATCGCTAAGCATAGGAGTTGGAACATTGGTAGTTCACCCAGTCTATACCAGGGTAGTTGAAATCACCCAAGATTATGGTGTTGGGTAGGACCTTTATATTTTCCAATGTCTCAAGGAATGCAGAGTGAGCATCTTGGGACATGGTGGGCGATCTATAACCGGCTACGACTTGAAATGTGGTTTTGCCTGCTGATAGTTGCGCATGGATGATCTCTGGGGCATCATGCTGCGCTACTAACCTGGAAATATGGGTATCCTTGATGAATATGGATACACCTCCGCCCTTTGTACTGCGATCCGTAACTGAGGCCGGAAGGTATGATATGAATTGTAACCTGGCAGTGCTGGGGTGCTCTCTTGAGCCTTGAACCAGGTTTCCGTCACTGCACAAACATCGATTTTCTCCATGCTGAGGAGAGCCTCGAGTGTGTGCATTTTGAGGTTGAGACTTCTGGCGTTGAGTAGCATTACCCTTAGTTTTTGGTTACCTGTGCTGGTTACGGTGGTTGGTTTGTCCTTTGAGCCTTGCCTAAAAAGGCACTATGGGGACGGCAAGAGCCTTGGCCAGTATTCAAAACCTAGGGTGACAGGTGCAACCCATCTCTGGCAAAACAGCGAGGCTTGTCTATCATGTCATCCCAGGGAGACAGACACTGGATCCCCTTAGAATGACACCAGAAGTTTAGCCAATTGTTGAAATTGATCATTTTGTCTTTGTATTGTGGTATCATTCTAGGTGAAGGTAGTATGCTACTCAAGGTCAGGGTCATACCAGCTTGGGCTACATGATCAGAGAACTCCTCAATGTCTCTTTTCATGTAGTCCAGGGAGGTACGTCTTAGATCATTCACACCAACATGTACAATGACAGCGTCATACTTGTACTTGCTCTGGAGTGACCTAAGTGCCTGTGTTATGTTGCGGATCCGAGCACCCGACAGGCAGCTGACAGTAACCTTCTCCTTGTTCAGCCTGGTGAGTGGAACATCCGTGTGCCTTACTATAGAGTCTCCTATTACTAGCGTGTTAGGTATGGTGTTTTGCCTTAAGGGCTGTTGTGAGGCACACTGCTGAGGTGAATTGTGTTTTCTGGCTTGTGTTTGGGGGTGCAGGGTGACTGCTTGTCTGCTTTGGAGGGCACTGTTTCTTTTTCAGATTGGTACCTAGTGCCTCCGAATATGTTTTTATGTATTTATGCGTATGTTTTGTCGGTGCTTGTTTTGTAGATTCATGTGTGACAGGTGGTGTGATGCAAGTGTGTCCCTTATCCTCTTGACTGTCTGTTACAGTCATGGGTTGAGAGCGCTTAGCCTCCAGTCTGGCTGTGTATTTGCATCTCTCACAAGTGTTTGTGTCTAGAGGTAAGAGGAGAGGGTTGTCTGTATACATGAGGCAGTTGTGACACTGCCTCAGGATGCCCAATTCCACCAGATGAACTGGAGAGTACACCTGAAGCTGACCTCTGGACATGCTTTGAAGAGTAAATTGAACTTAAGTCCTGCGGACGATCGAGGGTCTTATGCTATATTATAATAGTGCTGTCTAAGAAATATTTGGAAAGGCACTAAGGTGAAAGGAAAAAAGTAACTAAACAGAACATTTTTGTTCTTAACAGTGTGTGTATACAACATTTCATGATACAAATTGTCAGTCACATGGAAAAGCATTTTCATTATTGATGTATGTGATAAAAATACAAAATTATACAAGTATTTTTTTTGTTTTTAGTTTTAAGACATGTAGACCTTACAATGTAAAAAGAGAAGAAATGCTGGACAAAATATGTTTAAGTTAATATTCTGTAATCTTGGGCTGTTGAAGTGGAGAATGGGATATAAAAGGGTACCGATTATACTATACATAGAGTTTACATATAGTCTCTTACGTTTGCATAGCATAAGGCCCTTGGGCTTAGTCTAATAATTTTTTGTGAAAGCAAGTAAATAAGAAAATACTGAATATAATTAAAAGTTTTCCATTGGCAAATAAATGTTCAGTGTAAGTTGAGAAGTCTGCAGCTGTACATTTTGTTCTTCTGTTCCAATGGTGCTAACTACACGGGCAGGCAATAAAAGGCACAGCACTTTTTAAATCTAAATGTTAATGTCTTCTGAAAACATACAAGCTGTTTCCACATCTGGGAGGGGAATAAAAGACACAAACAGATAGCAATTAGTGTAAGTAGGACCACAGGCTGTAACATGCACCTTAGCACAGATAACCTTAAGTTTAGGTTTGGTAATGCCTATGACTGCATCTGTCAATCTGGGGCAATTGTTCTTACCCGGAGGATTAAACTTCATTACTTGAATATGTAGACAGTTTAATATGTTTGTTTTAAGTTAATGGGGCATGGGGGTGTTCTGGGGTGCATTTTTTGTTTGAGGGTTTTCATTAATGCAAAAGGTCTTTTAAAATGTGACACAGATTTAAATGGCGTTAAGGAGAAACAACTGTATAAAAGATCAATCTGCAAAACATTAGTGGGTGCATGCGACACCAAAGCTGGAATGGATATTTAAAAATGCGGTAATAAAAGAGGTAAGAAGAATAACTTCTTATCATAATGGCTACACTATCCATACTATTTTGGAATGTGAATGGCCTCACAGGTATAGACTAAAAGGAAAGAGTACTGAATTGTATTAATACAGAGTGCAAATAGCAATGCTATAGGAGACATATTTGGAAAGAAGTGATCATGTGAATTTAATAAAGAAAGGATTGCAGGATGGACATTTAGCAGAGTATCAGGGACAAAGTAAAAGGGGAATACTTGTACTGATTGTAGAGGAGCTCAAATAGAGACAGAAAAGGTGATAATGGAAGATTTGTGGTATTAAGGAGCTACTGGCAAGGGAGGAAGACTATGCTGACATGTACTTATATTCCACATAAAACTGCTGTCATGGAGCTTAAGAAAATTTTGGGAGAAATGATTAGCTTTGTAAGGAATATTACTTGTAGGTAGGGACTGGTATTTGATTTACAACAAAGAGGATGAATCTAGAGGACCAAGAAGGGAAAATATAACAAAAGATACTAGACTTCTGAAAAAAGTTATGAAAATATTTGGCACGAAAGACGTAAATTCAGAAGTAGGAACTCGAGAGAATTTACATATTATTCTCCAAGGTACAATAACTGCACTAGACTAGAACAACAATATCTTTCATAAGAATGTGTGCATTTAATTGAAAGCTTTGACGCATCCAATAACTATTTCAGATTATGAGTCAACAACTGAGACAAAAAAGCAAGGTAATGAAGTAAAAACGAGACACTGGCACTTCCCCACCTACATGTTAAAAAGGGAAATTTAAGGAATGGGTAGTGGAAGTTATTTAGGCGTTACTAGGGAAGATAAAAATTTCTTCGTAAGTTATAGCTAGTGAGTAGTGTTTAAAAATATGGTATGAACAGAAGAAAATGAATATGGTTATGAAGGATTAGGAATTATTTAGAAGAAATGACAAAGGTTAAAGTATTGCAGAATAAGGGGAATCTACTAGAGCAAGATGGGGTGCAAGTGCAGAATGCTAAAGAGAAAAATAAGGGAGCATGTGAATAATATGCACAAGTTTAGAATGATTGCTGTTAAGCAACTGTTTTTTTTCTTTCTTTCTTTTTTTTTTTTTTTTGATAATTATGCCAGAGCACAAAAAATTCAGCAAAATGACTTGGGCAACAAAAAGTAGAAACTTAGGGAGCCTACAACAAGAAAAATATTGAGAGGTCCTGTAGAGGTATTACAAATAATTCAGAAATTTCATTAAAATTTGTACAAAACAGAAAACTGTGGAAATCGAGAAAGAGCATACATAGAAATATTAATGCAAAACTTAAGTATGCCAAGATTAGAGGTAGATGTGGCTCAACAATTAACATTTACGATAAGAGGAGATGAGATAAAAATGGTGATGTATAATCAACATGTAGGAAAGTGTAAAGGAAAAGATTGTATTTCCAGGGAAGCTTGGAAGCTAAGAGGGAAGAAAGTGATAAAGATCTGGAAGGTTTTGTTTAACATTATTTTAAATGGAGGGGAAACACCAACATCCTGGAAGAAAGCTGTGAAACATAAGGAGAGCAAAGACCCATCAGTCCAGCTTTGTATAGGACCACTTCAATGTTGAGCCATGATTATAAAGTGATTACATCTATAATAGCTAAAAGAATGGCAAAGGTGTTGCTGAAATTGATAGGTATGGATCAATGTGCTTTTGTGGAGGGGAAGCAAACATTTGACAACATTAACAGAATAAGGATGATCCAGAGGGAAACAAAATGTAAGAAAATATTACTTTTGTTGGTGGGTCTTGATGCATAGATTCAGAGGTTGGTACTAGGGCCTACAGAAGCCTAGCCATAACAATTCCCTGGCTATTTCTTCCCACAATATTTACTTCCCTGGACCCCTGTCTAGCAGGGCGACTGACGTGATCCCAAGGTGAATTTCCCATCTCCCATCCAATCGTCAAGGTTCCTTATAGGTTCACAGAGAGCATTTGACTGAGTAAGATGGGATTTTATTAGTAGGGCGATGGAAGTATTTACATTCCTTGATACAACAATAAGGTTAAATAGGAGGATATATGAGTGATCACAGGCAAAAATTACAATGGGGGGGGGGGGGTTCCTCTCTGACTATTTACTGGAAAGGCTCACCCAGACTCTGTACAGTTTGCTGTGAGGGGAAAGGTTAGTTTGCTTTTTATTTGTTGTATTTTGTATTACTTTATTGCCTTTTTCTATTTTGTATACTGTGATTTGTTTTCTTTAAACTGTGTTTTGCTTGTATTCTACTTTTAACTGCATATTAAAACTGGAAGAGAGACCACAACTCTGTCTCGTGAGTCCGACAGAAAAATTTTCCACCCTTCCACCTGGTTACTGTTGTGTTCTTAAACACCACTGTCTTTCTAGTTGCCTGCCCCTTATGTTAATTTGACCAAATATCTCATTTCCTCTCTCCTTTTACTGGTTGGTGTGAGTAAGCAGAAAATTATCATTTTATGAAAACACTCCCCTTCAACTATTTAATTTATTGGCCATCCTACTGTATTCCACAGTACCAGAATACAAAAGTGACCACCCCATTTCAATCTATCTTGCTGTTTTAAAAATAGTGACTCTCCACTAAAACTTAACTTTTAGACAGGTAAAACTTAAGTTATCTACTTTCACACCTAACTCCTCTAGTGCACACTGCAGTGTTTAGGATAAACCATTTTTTCATCTTACCTTTAAGCATCTATTGCAAGACCACCAGTTATTGGAGAGCCCACATTCTGCCTCTCAGTAGTCATCTTGGGATTAGTGTTTCTGTTTTCTCCTGGTGAGAGGAGGAGTGCAGTTACATTATTTCCCGGAGACTGCTGATCACCAGAAAGCTTAATAGTTGCTTTATAAGAGACAGCTTGGAATATGTGCTTATATTCTGATCCTGGTGAGAGCAGGAGGAGAGTGCAGTTATTCTTGACTCTTTCTGGTTGTGCTTAATGTACCTGACTGGTCTGGTTGTTACTCGAGGCAGCTACCAGAAAAAGGCTATAAGCCTGCAGACCCTTGCATCATCTGGGACAAGACTGTGGATCACCAAACAGGCAGTGGCCTGCTTCTCTTCTTGGCACTGGTGCTAACATTTTGCTTCTGGTGAGAGAAGAAGCCAAGGACTATTGTATCCCAGTAGAGTGAAGCTGTGATGAAACCAGCATTAGTAGTAGCCAGGCAGTTGCCATTCATGCAACTCCCCTCTTTTCATCACTCTTGACAAGCTAATTCTTTATTCTTCAGTAAGTACTGCTTGATTTCCTTCTAACTTCAGAATATCTATCTAAATACTTCATCCTTAAATTTTCAGGGTCTACGTATTAGTTTCCCCTCAAGTGTTTGGCAGTGCTCTGTACAGACTCAAGACACTGAGTGACATTTTTCCTGTAAAAGGAATATATAAGGAAACAGCTCCAGTACTTAGTAATAATGACCATCTCTTCTGGCATGTCTAAAGGTCAGTTCCCTGTGTTTTCTCCTATTAACCTGGCGAACGTGGGCATTCTGAGGCAGTGTAGCAACTGCCTCATGTACACAGACAACCCTCTCCTCTTACCTCCCAACACTCAGACTTGTGAGAAATGCACTTGTATGTCCAAACTGGAAGTCATGCATTCTCAAGCCAAGACCAGAACAGCTGGTCAAGAGGAGAAGGTCAACACCTGCACTACACCATATGCAACACATAGCCCGCCAGAACACCCACCATCACAGCTCTCACATAAAAAATGCAAACCACACACCCACCTTCGTGGAGGCTCTCAATAGAAATCTACCCAAACAGCAGAGCCCTCCAAGGCAGAAATGCACTCGACCACCACAACACAGCACAAACTACAAGACACATAGCTCACCTACACAGTGTGCCCCTCAACCTACGCTCCTAAGGCAAAACAGCTTGCCCAATACACTAATCATAGGTGACTCGACAGTGAGGCACACTGATGTCCTACTCACTAGGTTGAATAAGGAGAAGGTAACAGCTGTCTATCAGGCGCCAGAATCCGACACAACACATGCACTCAGGTCACTTCACAACAAGTAGAAGTATGACTCTGTCACTGTCCATGTGGGTGTGAATGACATGGGATGCACCTCCCTGAACTACATGAAAAGAGACATGGAGGAGCTCTCAGATTATGTGGCCCAGTCAGGTATGACCCTAGCCCTGAGCAGCATCCTACCATCGCCCAGAATGATACCGGAGTACAAGTAGAAAACGACTGACTTCAACAATTGGCTAAGTTTCTGGTGTCATTCTAAGGGGATCCAATACTGGTCTGCTTGGGATGACATGACTGACAGGCCATGATGCTTTGTCAGAGATGGCCTGCATCTGTCACCCCTGGGTTTCCGCTTACTGGCTAAGGCTCTTGCCACCCCTATAGTGCCTTTTTTAGGCGATGTTCCAAAGACCAAATTACCACTGTAACAGCTATAAATAAATGCAATCTGAGGGTCATGCTGCTCAATGCTAGAAGTCTAAATCTCAAGATGCACTTGTTCGAAGCACTTCTCAAAATGGAGGACATCGACATTTGTGCTCTAACGGAGATCTGGTTTAAAGCAGCAGAAAGCACCCCTGCGCTACCAGGCTACAACTCATTCCACACATTTCGGCCCCAGAACATGGACTGAAGCTCCAAAGGCGGTGGTGTCCCCATATTCATAAAGGATATGCACTCCTCTAGACTAGTACCCCAGCATAACGCATCTCGAATACTTCAGGTACAACACTGGGTAAGATGGCGATTCAGGTCGTAGCCTGCTACAGGTCCCCAACCATGTTCCAAGGCTCTCACTCCACGTTCCTAAGTACCCTGGAAACTTTTAGGGTCCCATGCAACACTCTCATACTAGGTGACTTCAACTACCCCTCCATCAACTGGGAAAACTACTCATGCACCAATACACTGGCCCAATGCTTCCTGGAATTCATCACTTCCAATGCCCTGGACAAGCTCATTCTTACCCCCACTACAGGAAGCAACATCCTTCACCTGGTTATTACAAACATGGGCAACTGTTGCTCCACACTAATAGCAAATTCCTCCCTAGTTAGATCCGACCACAAACTAATCACCATGGAAATCTACATCTCACCCACACCCCCCGCAAAGGTAACCACCATGAAAAACTTCTCCAAAGCTGACTTTTGGCTCCTAAAAACAGAGATGGCTAACTTCACGGCACCCATGTCAATGGAAAATAGATGCATGACTGCCAAATCATACACCAATGCACTGTACGAACATGTACATAAATGCATGGAACTAGCCATACTCAACAGAACCAAGATGCTCTCCTCCAAAAAAAGGAAGACAATCTGATGGTCCCCTGCCATTAATAAACTCTACAACAGAAGGAAAAAACTGTTGCAGAAAAAGGTGAAGTCCCAAGACTGGAAAAACTCCCTTATTAGCCTCATCAAAAAGTTGAGATCCCTCATCAAAACCACTACAGCCAGCTATGAAGGCAGAATTGCAGCAGACACAAAAAACAACCACAAAGCCTTCTATAGTTAAATCAAAAATCTGCACGGCAATACCCAGGTTTGCTCTGAGTTACTGCACAATGGTACCTCCTATACTAAGCCAACAGATATTGCCAACATACTGGCTGACAGATTCAGTGCCAATTTTACCCCCCCCCCCCAAAGGACCAATCACAATACCAAAGGAATGCCAGGCACACAGCACTACTGTAGCACAGGTTAAACCTGCATTGTCCAAGGTCAAGAATACAGCTTCCATGGGACTCGACAATATCCCTGGAAGTGTTCTACATGAAGTACAAAGTGAAATGGCCCCAAATCTGTGTGCCCTGTTCAATCACAGCTTCACCTTAGGCTTTGTCCCTAATGAATGGTGCACTGCTACAGTCATCCCTCTCCATAAAGGGGGAGCGACTACAGACCCTGGGAATTTTCGCCCCATTAGTCTGACGAGTCTGATATGTAAGGCTATAGAGCTCATCATCATGGACCTAATTAATAAGGATATAAGGAATCTCCAAACTCTAGATCCCATGCAATTTGGTTTAGTGAAAGGTAGATCATGCCTGCTCAACCTGGTTGACTTCTCTGAGTTAGTCACCAGAGCTGTGGATGAGGACAAGGTAGTTCATACAGCCTACCTCGATCTGGTCAAGGCCTCTGATACCATTCCCTAACTCAGGAATTATTGATAAACTCATCAAACTAGGCATCAACCCCTATATCACTAGGTGGGTTGAAAATTGGCTCACAGACAGAACTCACAGTGTGAAAGTAGCGGACTTCAACTCAGACTGCCGACCAGTCACAAGTGGAGTCCCACAGGGATCGGTCCTGGGTCATCTCCTGTTTGGCATCTATTTCTCAGAAGTCCAGGCCAACACAGAGGTTTTCTGGCTGACCAAGTTCGCAGACAACTGGAAGCTGGGAGCCATTATTAACTCCCCAAGTAATGTAAACATCCTACAGAAAGGCCTCACTGAGACCAATGACTGGTGTCAAAACCATGGCTTTAAGCTTAATGTCAAAAAATGCGTTATCATCCCCTCTCAGAAAAACTCTGTTCCCACTAATTACCACATTGATGGGAGCCCACTGAAGACATTATAAGAGATCTGGGGACACAGGCTGACAGCAACCTCTCCTTCGACCACCACATTGCCACTGTGGTCAGAAAGTCCTTCTATGTGGCACATCTCATTACCAAGGGTTTTGCATCCAGGAAGAAAGAGGTCATCACCTCTCTCTCTATATATATACTCTTCCCTCATTAAGCCAATCATAGAGTATAATGCTCCATTTGGCATGTACCTCACTAGACGCATGCAACAGCTGGAAAGGCCACAAAAGCACCTCACAAAGAGGATCCTAAGCCTTAAACACATGTCCTACATGGACAGACTCAAAAAACTCCAGCTATTCTCAGTCTCATATCGTCTACTAAGAGGCGATCTCTGCTTGACTTACAAAGCCATATCTGACTCAGCTCTGTTAGAAATTCTACATATAAAGAAATCCAAATCCCTCCGCACCATATGCTCCAGAGACCTCAACCTCATTACTATAATCAACAGAACATGCTGGAGAGACAGGTTCATAACCCAAAGACTGCCCATGCTTTAGAATAGGCTTCCCATACATATCAAGCAGAGTACCCTACTGGCCTTCTAGAGAAATCTTAAGTGGATGGGAAATAGAAAGTTCACCCCGGGGATGACTCCAGTGGCTTGACTTGATAGAGGTACTGAGAACTAACGTCGGGTGGCACAATACCAGGGCACTTCTATGGGCTAGGCTTGTAAAGGCTCCAGGGCCATTAGCCTAGTACACACCTATGAACAAGGTGTGCGAACAGGAGACAGGAAAGGGTGTCCTCTTTCCCCTTTATTTTCTTTATACTCAGAACCACTGGCAAAGCAAATATGGGACTCAAAAATTCAAGACTATAACTGGTACAGTAATCAAGAAAATGTGGATTTACTTGCAGATGATATTTTGTACTTGATAAAACTAGAAAAGGACATCTCACTGTTGTGAACATATTAAGACAGTTTCAAGTCTCTTCAGGATATAAAATTTATGAAGCTAAAAAAAGGCTATAGCTGTAAATTATGTACCTACACATGAACTGGTTCAGTAGTACCCATATCTATGGGGATATCTATGGGGATACAATAAACTGAAGTATTTAGGAGTATGGATTAAAAAGGATCCTGTTATGGCAGCTAAGGATATGTGGGAACAGACTAGATAAAGGATAACACAAAAACCGAGAAACTGGAAGTTCTTACTTGCGTATATGGATAACAAGATACAAGCAGTGAAAATGTTTTTAGCCCCTAGTTTTATTACACGTCAGGGATATTTTTATTAAGCAGAGGAGAAATTGTGGACAATAATTACTAAAGACTTGAAGGAATTTAAATAGGAGAGGAAGTGGGCAAGGGTCAAGTGGAAGAAGCTGAGCTTTGCAACAGAACAAGGTGGTTTAGGATTACCTGATGTGAAGGGACTTTTTTTTTTTTTTTTTTTTTTTTTTACAGCTACACAGTTAAGGCTTAGATAAAACACAAGCAAAAAGCTACAATTCAAAGTGGAAAGGGAGGATGACAATGAAATGAGGAAATTCAAGAAATAAGGATAAAGTGGGATTTTGGATGGAGATCCTTAAGGAGAATAACAACCGTACAGAATATTATATTCATAGAGTAGCAGAATGTATTCTAAGAATTAAGCTAACACAAGAATGGACAGAGGAAATTTTGCCAAAAGGGATGACTGCAATTAGGTGTGCATAGAATACGCACGAGGGGGCAAGAATTGATTGGAGAAAACTGACAAAGGAACAAGGTATTGGGAGCAAATAACTAGAAAGAAAAATGTAATAGAATAGGAAGGAGCTAAGAAGACATTTGCACTGCAGGTTAGAGACGGTCTTCCCTGTAAAGGATTGATATCAGAATATAGGCAAAGAGAAAGGGACAGGGGAATACTAAGTGAAAGACCTGCTCCTGTGGGAGTTTTCTGTTGAATCTATAACAGAAGCTGCTGTTAAAAAATAAATAATTAGTATGGCACATAAAATATTGCACAACAGCTACAGGAATCAATCAGAGGAGCTTAGAAAAGATTGGGAACAGAGACTGGATAAACAATTTACATGTATGGCTCCCAAGTGTGCAAAGTCTAAGAGATTAAGGATTTTTTGCTTGAAAGTGATTGCATAGGTATTTTTATACCCCAGGCAAATTCAAAAGAATTCATCATCAGGTAGATGGCAAATGCGGAGGTGTGATGGGGAAGAAAGAAGCAGCTGGGAACATATGTTTTGGGAATATAATCTGTTGACAGACTTCAAAAATTTTCTACAGAGTACTCTGTCAGAAACATTGCATTAGCAAATGGATGTAACTAAATTTACTGTATTTTATTTATTTATTTATGAGCTGGGATACAAGATCTGAATTGCCTAGACATAGTAAGGCCTTGCCAAGTTTAATTCTGGTGGCTGCCAAAAAAAGTAATTACTAAAAAATGGAAATCAGAGTAAAAACAAACTTCATTTGAAGCACTGAATACTGAAACAGACATTAAAGAATTGTAAGTGGGAGCTATAGAAAAGGTAGGAGTAAATTATATAGAAAAATGGAAAATGTGGGAACAATACATACAGAATAATGCTTTGGAGGAAGAGTGAGACTTAAAGGGAAAGCAGAAATTGAGCTATTTATGTAATGTTGGACTGAGGATAGCTATACAAAAAAATGTAATGTATAAAGTTTGTAACTGGGAACACTAACATGGTTTGCTTTCTTTTATATAAATGTATGTTTGCTTATGTCTTAAGTGATAATTCCATAAAGATGAAAATATACATATGCTTCCATGGCTGCAGTCAGAAAATAGGGAATTAAATTATTTCACTTCTTCTTGAGTTTGTGTTCCCTTATGGTAAAATATTTACAGACCACAGTGGGAACAGAGTCCCTTCATTGCTGGTACAGGGCGCACTACCCTTTATTAAAGAAGTTAGTTTACTGTACTGAGACATTTACCCGGTGGCAGTAAGATTATTTGCAGGGGGAGCAGGGCAGTTTGACCCCAATGCATTTGGATAAACTTTCCAATTATTATATTCATATATGATGAAGGTAAATTTTAATATGACAGTTTGACCCCGGATAATTTTACCCCAGACTATTTGACCCCAATTAAATTTAGTTAAGGAAGTTAACATATTCTTAAACATTTTAAACATTAAAATCATAAGAAATCAACATTATTATTTTATTTAGATCAAATGTTAATTTTTTAACATATTTAATATTTTAAAATATAATTAATTTAATTAACAGTTTTTAATATGTTTATAATAAAACTAATCAGTGTAACTGAATATATACAGGAGGTTTACATACTATTTAACATTTAAACATAAAGAATTAACATTAATAGTATTATTTTACGTTGATCAAATGCACATTTTTCTTGTCATTTTATTACAGACCAGCAGGTGGCAGCATATTTTTAGTTTGCCATGGTCTAACTGTACTTTTGATTTGTTCTGCCCAAACTCCGGTAATTTTGAATTTATTTCTGTGTAACAGTGGATGTTTCTATGGGATTTTGATACTTGTCTACTTTTTGTAATTATGATCTCAATTGTAGTATCAGTGTGTTTTCTTCTGTCGTTCCATGATTCAAACTAACATAACTGAAGTTTTTTCTGTGGATATCTGCTTTTACTGGTTTTAAGCTATTATAATGAAAATCACTTTAGTACACATCTATCTTTGAACTGTTTTAATACAGGGGTCAAAACATCCTGTACCCTCTGCAGGAGATCAGAAATGATGCATTAAACTTACACAGGCTGTTGCACAGCAGGAATGGATTATTCCTGGTAGTGGGTACCCAGAAGCATGAGCTACCGGCAGGTGGGGTGAAGTACAATGGTACCAATACAGAAAAACATCAAACGAACTGCAACCTGCAGCTCCAGGACTATTTTTTGTGGAGACAGACATTATACAGGCACTGGTTGACCTGTGTAGCCCAAAATTCAATTGTCTGTGTCTTTCGGCTTTTCCCGGTTAGGGGTCGCCACAGCGGAACTCAGGTCTGCTAATGATTGGTAGTGGATTTTTACATACCGGGTTGCCAGCCCTGACGCACAACCTTCAACGAACGCACGCCCCATTCATGTATGCCTCCACACAGAAGACGCTCTAGCTGAGAACTGAACGGGACAACGTCTTGCTATGAGGCGACAACGCTACCGCAGCACCACCACCGCAGTCCAAAATTCAATACAGATGAAAAAAATATAATGCATACCATTTCCAAGGCTGCTGTCAGAAAAAGGAGACTTAAGTTATTTCACTTCTTCCTGAGTTTGTGCACCCTTTTGGTAAAATATTTAAAGACCGAAGGTGGGAGCACAGTCCCTTCATTGCTGAAGTGAGTACTACCCTTTATTAAAGAAGTTAATTCGGTGTACTAAGACATCTACCATGTGTTAGTAAGAACATGTGCAGTAACTTATAACGGCAGATACAGATCTGAATCACATGAATAATACAGCTTTTCAGTTTTCCAAACTGAAAAGAAAGAGTGATGTGGAGAAGAAAAAAAGAAACTAAGAAAAATTATACAGGTTATACAAAAAAATTACAGCAGACTCTGTAGTGCAGAGGGATAAAGCCCTGATGGCAACCCACAAGACCAGAGTTCTAGTAGCATCTCATGTGCTGGACAAATCACTCAGGGAATGACGGGAGTGATCAGAATACAGCTTGCCTATCCTGGGAGAGGATATGGTGTCTTCCTGACTGGCTGTTCTGTTTCTAACAAGTATAGGCTTGCAAGTAACATGTGCAAGTATCAGGAGGTATATGGGCTGTAGCTTCCATACTTGGTTATAACAGCCCTTGCCTGCATATATTGGGCAATGGACAAGCACTGATACAATGATTCAGGTGCACATATTGCCACCAGCGAGGGAGTTGGAGCTTAAATAGAAAAGTCACTATCAGTGTTAATAGACGGTTACACTCTAGATCCATTGGCAGACGTGAGGGGATGACACTGTTGTGGGAGTGATGAGCCATTCAGTGGACATTATGAATGCAAAGGAGGTGGGATCTGATGGTGACACTGGACTCCTTAATGTTGGCCCACGATTTGCCAGCTATGACAGCCTGCATGATGGTATGGACAAGCCACTCTTTGGGGAACTGACTGTGGCAGATGCTGACAGTTTGCAGATGGCCAAGGTAAAAACACTCTTGTGGCTACACAGATGACGGCTCCATCTGGTGAAAGGAGGAAGGCCTTATGGTTGGTAACAGGTACCCTCAGTAAGCTGACAGACACATTAAGAGAACAGTAATGTTTT
This sequence comes from Protopterus annectens, assembly GCF_019279795.1. Classification (NCBI taxonomy): domain Eukaryota; kingdom Metazoa; phylum Chordata; order Ceratodontiformes; family Protopteridae; genus Protopterus; species Protopterus annectens. The sequence goes on from NC_056729.1 coordinate 666,533,099, forward strand.
GCAAGCCTTTTGGCATGCTTCAGCACTCGGTGAGAAGTCTTATCCGACAGTGACTAATACACAAACTTCAGAACAACAAGTATGTCATTCACACTCTGATTCAACATTACCACACAGGCAGTGCATCTACTAAGCAAGGTATGGAAAGTTCCAAGTTACCCAGGAAAAACAGTTTTAAACACAGAAGAGGAAAGCATTGAACTTTTAATGACGGCACTTAATACCTATCATTATGGAACAAGCACAAGTAGGGATATAGAATTTAATACAACCCTGTTACCAGCAACATAAGTGAGGGAGACAAAACAGACTAAGCTGTTGAATTATGAGTACCAAACCTACAGCCAATATTAGAAGGAAAATATTCAAAAAAGTTCCAGTTGCTTTGCGTACTATGAGACAATATAACCAGCTAACAGAATTTGAATCCAATGTTCTGCACTGTCAGAATAGCACTACAGCATTCCCACTAACTGTACAATACAGGGCAGAACGGTACAGAAAAGTTAATTTTATGAACATCCTACAGTAACAGCATTACAAAGGATAACCACTCCCATCCATAGCAATTATTACTGTTGATTAGCTAGGTTGCCAATGCTATAAATTTGCAAAACATGGAGCAAGTACACATGAACCAGTGAGAATGAATTTCAGCAATGTCTGCCTCAGAAAACTCCACTACAACCAATAAGAAAATCTTCATTCTTTGTCATTAAGTTAATTTATGTTGTTGCTTGGGTTAAAGTAACGACCCCACTGGACTTTTTTCAGACTTGGAATGAATTTACATAGAAAAGAAAGAAAAAACAAGGGAAGGTTTTCTAGTGTAACAATGTTAACAATTCAGAACATCCCCTTACATAATACAACGACCAAAAATTAAATAACACTTTAAAAGTCCAATACATTTAGGTTTTTGTGCATTTTGTATGAGATAGAAATAAGCAACACAGTGGAACCACATTTTCTAATGAAAAATAAAAAATGAGTGGTAGATGGAAAGAAAGTCATTACAGAAAAGTTGAAAATAGAAAAGCTAATAGGCCTTAATGTCAAGAATGTAAGTGAAACTTGTACTCCTTGAGATAGCAGACAGGTTTCAAGAAAGCATCTGGCATTAGTTTTAAGGTATTTCTCGAACTAACAAATGTCCTCATGGATATCTTCAATAACACTCTGAGTCAGCAAATAATTCCGAAATGCTTCAAGGATACAACAATCATTCCATTACCAAAGTCGTCTCCACCATCTTGCCTAAATGACTACCGGCCTGTAGCCCTCACCTCCACAGTGACGAAGTGTTTTGAAAGGCTGCTCAAGGATGCCAAACATCTGGGCTGCCTGCAGATCTTGACCCTCTGCAGTTTGCTTACTGCTCTATGGCAGATGCCATCTCTCTAGCACTCCATCTATTACTGGAACACTTTGAGAAGAAAAAAGTACAGTTTTGTACCTACCATAAATGTAGATGTTCGAGGATTCCATTGCTGCAGTCCTGACTATTGGGTATAGTCCGCGTCCAGTCGGCCCGAATACCAGAGTATAAGGCTGACGTCGGTCAGAGCGCATTAGACTGACGTCAGTACGTCAGGGTACTAATGCGCATGACCGACGTCATATCCTCAGTCTTTTCTTGCCCCAGATGTCAGAAGACCCTAAAAAGACAAGTCCCAAAACAACCTGCACCAAAAACATGCACAATATATACAACCATATATATACAAAAATATAAGCATGTAAACTCACCTACCCAACCCCCCCTAAATACAAAGGGGAAGGAGGGAGGGTGAATTGGACTGCAGCAATGGAATCCTCGAACAACTACATTTATGGTAGGTACAAAACTGTACTATGTTCATAGTCTTCCATTGCTGCAGTCCTGACTATTGGGTAGAATCCCAAAGCAGAGGTAAGGGAGGCTGGCAAATCATAAAGAAGTAGGAGCTGACAACATGCCTTGTAAAACAGCTGTGGCAAAACCAGCCCTAGACTTAGAGTAGATAGGAAGGTGATAATGCCTAGAGAAAGTATGCACTGAACTCCAAGTAGCTGCTTCAGAATATCCTTAGTTGCCACCCCTTAGAAATGCTGTTGAAGTGGCAGTAGCCCTAGTGGAATGAGGCCTAATCCCAGCTGGAATCTCCTTGCCATGATGGGAATAACAAAATGCAATGCAAAAAGCCAATCCACCTAGAAATAGTTTGTTTTGACACAGGCTTGCCCTGAGAACTCAAAGCAAAAGAAACAAACAACTGCTGAGACTGCCTAAAATCCTTAGTCCTGCTTAAATAATAACGCAATTGCCTGTGTACATCTAAAGTGTGCAAAATCTTTTCCCCTTTATTTTGAGGATCTGCAAAAAGCAGGCAAATGAATAGTTTGGTTTAAAGCCACACTAGAAACCACCTTAGGCATAAAAGAAGGATTAGTGCGTAATGATACCCTATCCTTATGGAAAATCAAAAGGGCTCTACTGCCATAAGGGCCTGCAACTCAGACACCCTTCTTGCAGAAGTAATAGCCAACAGAAAAGCAGTCTTCCATGACAAATATTTCAATTCAGCAGTAGCTGCAGGCTCAAAAGGTTGTAGAGTAAGTTTTTCCAACACAAAATTGAGATCCCAAGCAGGAGTAGGAGCTCTCACGGGGGTCTTATATTCTTTGCCCCTCTAAGAAACTGCTTGAACAAAGGATGCGAAAACAAAGGTGGGTCACAATCATAGTGAGCTGAAATTGCTGCAGCATGAATCTTTATGGAAGAGAAGGACAAACCTTTGTCCAATAATTCAGTAAGATATTGAAGAGCCACACTCAAATTAGGCTCTGAAATCTCCAAATTCTTTGCTGTACTCCAAAATAAAAATCTCTTCCATTTTTCTGCGTACACTCTCCTTGTACTAGGTCTTCTAGCTTCCATAATCACATTTAAAACTTGTTGAGGAAGTTGAGACCTACTGTGTTTCAACACAGAATATGCCAGGCTGTTAGATGAAGAGAGTGAAGCTTGACATTGAGCAGATGACCGTCCTGCTGAGATAACAGATGAGGAAGCAGAGGTAAAGGCCATGGAGGCTTCTTTACCAGACTCCGTAGTAGTGGGTACCAGTGTTGCCGAGGCCAATCTGGAGCTATCAAAATCATCCTTGGCCTGTCTTGTCTGACCTTTAATAGTACCTTTGGAAGAAGAGGTAGAGGTGGAAAGGCATACACATGAAGGTTTTTCCAACTGAAAGACAGAGCATCCACTTTCCAAGCTGTGTGATGAAACCCCTTTGTGCAATACTTTGGCAGCTGGTGGTTTAGTGGAGAAGCGAACAGATCTATGTCTGGAGTTCCCCATGACACTGTCAGTTTCTGAAATACATGAAGATCCAGTTTCCACTGTGGGGATCCATGATTTGTCTGCTTAACACATCTGCTAAGGAGTTCTGTGCTCCTGGCAGAAACCTTGCCTGAAGAGTTAGTTGCAAGCTTAGCAGTCTCCCATAAAATCATTGCTTGCCTGCATAGAGGATAAGAATGTGTTCCCCTGCTTGTTGATGTACCACATGACAGTTGTGTTGTCTGTTAGAATCAACACCTGCCCTGGAAGAAGTAACTCCTTGAAAGCCCTTAATGCAAACTGGACTGCTAACATCTCCTTCATGTTGATATGTAGATGCTGTAGTCTGGCAGGCCACTTGTCTTGTATCCACTTTCCATTTAGATGAGCTCCCCAAGCAATGTCCGAGGCATCTGTCGTTAAAATCTGACTTGCCTCTGGCCGGGTCACAGAGAGTCCCTTGTTTAGGTGACATTCCTGAGCCCACCACAAGAATTCTTTGAATGACAGTGTCCAAATCCTGGCAGTGCTGTGTCCATACATTTTGAGATACCATTGTAGCTTCCTCATATGCAGTTTGGCATTGGGAAGCACCAGAATACAAGATGCCATGAACCCTAATGCTTGAAGGACTGTCCTTGCAGTCAGCACGGACTGATGAGATAGTTGATGGAAGTAAAGTGACAGACTCTTTTGTTTGTCCGGGGTTAAAAGGCCATCTGGGCTGCTGTATTCAGTCTCACACCCAGAAAGCACATGTCTTGAGAGGGTACTAGACTGGACTTTATTTCGTTCACAGAATACCCTAGGCATCTTAGCACTGCTATAACATATTCCAGATGCTGTAGAAGATCTTCCTTTTCTTGAGCCAGAATCAGGCAGTCGTCCAAGTAAGGATAGATTTGAATTCCTTGAAGCCTGAAGTAAGCTATCACTGGAGCCAGAACCTTTGTGAATACTCTGGGCGCAGTAGATAAGCCAAAGGGCAATGCAGAGAACTGATAATGAGAATTTCCAGCCCGAAACCGCAGATACTTCCTGCAACTTAGCCTTATAGGCACATGAAGGTAAGCTTCCTTGAGATCTAAAGTTACCATCCAGTGATCTTTGCCCAGCAGAGGTAAAAGCTGTTGTAACGTCAACATCTTGAACTTGGGAATGTCCAAAAACGTGTTGAGGAGAGATAAATCCAAAATTGGTCTCCACGTGTTCCCCTTCTTTGGTACAAGGAACAGGCGAGAATAAAATCCTAGGCCCCTTTCTGATACAGGGACTGGCTGAATGGCCCCTATGTGAAGTAACTGCAAAACTTGCTTGTGAGCCTCTTTTCTTTGTAGAGGAGGAACGTCTGGCATGCCTTTGAAATGGGGTATTGTATGGAAATAAAATCTGTAACCGTGGTGAATGATATCCAACACCCATTTGTCTTGAGTAATTAGATCCCAATTTTCTTTGAAAAGAGACAGTCTTCCTCCCAAAGGAGCTGCCAGACGTGAATCTGCTGGCAGCTGAAAAAACAGGTCATTGGGTCTGTTTACGAAAGGACTGACCCCTGCCCTCACCAGAAGTCTGAGCAGGTGAACTCCCTGTTCTAGGCCTAAAAGAACCTTGAGCCCTGCCCCTACCACGTCTAGACCTACCCCTAGACTGAGAATCATAAGCAGGATATGTCCACCCCTTAGCAGGCCAATTTCTACTAAACTTCGTGGCTGCACCTGCAAAAATCTTTAACAGTTTGCATAGACTTAGCTTTGTCCTCCATTTTCTTTAAAACTGCTTCCACAGGCGAACCAAACAACACATCAGACTGTAAAGGAGCATCCAAAATCCTTGTCTTAACATGCTCAGCTAAATTCTGATCCTTCAACCATGCATGCCTGCGAAGAACAGAACTGGTAGCAGCCACCCTCGAGGAGGCCTGTACAGCATCAAAACCACATTGCAAAGAATGCTTACCCACTTGTTCAGACACATGAACCAAATCCAGCAACTCTTTACACTCAATACCTTCCGCCAAAGCATCCACCTTAGATTTCAATTGTGAAAGGAGATAATTCTGATATTTTAGCATGTGAAACTGACAATTCAAAGCTCTCATGGCTAGAGTGGAAGAAGTATACACTTTCTTTCCCCACCTATCCAAAGCCCTTGCCTCTTTATCAGTGGGAACAGGATTTTAACCACAGAAGCCTTTACACCCTTAAGAAATAGTTTCTGGGTCCGCCCTAGGACTCTTAAACAAATATTTATGAGCTTCGGGCACCCTATAATACCTATCAGGCTTAACAGGAGCAGGAGGCAAAGAGTCAGGGTTCAGGGAAGCCTCTGCAAAACATCTTCCACCACATTCAACACAGGAGGAATAGCTAAAGGCCAATGCTGGGGTAATAACAAGAACTCCCTAAGCCTTTTCCTGGAGTCAGAGTAATCCTGGCCTTCCCATTTAAAGTGCTCCCTCATGGAATGCAAAGTCTCTGAAAATGAGAAATCCTCAGGTGGAGACGCTGTAGGAGTGGAATCATCCACATCAGAATCAGAATAAGTAGGATACTCCTGTAAATCTTCCACAGAAGATTCTGAAGCCTCTGAACACTGTTCAAAACTATCAAACTCGGTTCCACCCTAGGCCTCTTATCAGGCGGGGCATAGAACCCCTAATCATAGTAATCAAATCTTCTGCCATTTTAAGCATATGTTTCTTAGGTACAGAACCCGAAATGCTAGGAGAAGCCCCCACTGAAGCTGTAGAAGGCCTACCTCTCAAAGAAGTTTTGGCAACAGAAGGAGAGGCCTAACTACCTTGGGAAGAGAGGGAAGAACAGTCACCTGAGAAGCCCCTCAGCCTGGCCTACCTCCTGAGAAGGCACATCCTGTAAGAGTATAGTTTCTGCCTGGGACTCCATAGACACTCCTGGCAAAACCTCCGCTCACTGAGCCTTCTAAAGAACCGGCGTCCGGGACTGCCGGTTCCTCAACCCTAGGCTTCACTGTTTTATCCTTGCGCTTCTTGGAGAAGCGGGCCGGAGCATCCGACGGCATTTTATAATTGCAACGCTTCCCAAACACTAACCTGGCACAGTCTAACCTCCTCTTAATAGTGCGTTTGTTAAACCTAGCACAAGAGCGGCAACCAACAACGTCGTGCTCAGGCCCTAAACAAGGTATACACAAGGTATGATAATCCCTATGAGGTATCTGTTTCCCACAAGAAATACAGTTATTCACTTTTTCTGACATCCGTAAAATACTGAGGCAAGAAAAAACTAAAATGTTCTAACGGGTACTTAGCCAACTCTGTTTCGGTCTGAAACTCCGGTTTCGGAAATATTTCAGCACGCCAACCTGCACTCGCAAAACTGCTTCTGCATCGGACCATGCGGCAAAAAAGACTGAGGATATGACGTCGGTCATGCGCATTAGTACCCTGACGTACTGACGTCAGTCTAATGCGCTCTGACCGACGTCAGCCTTATACTCTGGTATTCGGGCCGACTGGACGCGGACTATACCCAATAGTCAGGACTGCAGCAATGGAAGACGAAGAACATCACCTTTGCGAGGGTACTATTCATTGACTTCAGCTCTGCTTTTAACACAGTCATCCCACTTCATCTGGTAATGAAGCTACTCCAAATGGGTATCAACATTCCACTTTGTAACTGGATTCTTGACTTTCTCATACACAGACCTCAGAAAGTGTGCATAAGAAATAACTCCTCAGATAGCATCACTCTTAATACTGGAGTTCCACAAGGATGTGTACTAAGTCCCTTGCTATTCACCCTGTTAACACATGATTGTACAGCCAGGTACACTACAAATCACATCATCAAGTTTGCTGATGACACAACAGTGGTGGGCCTCATCAGTAATGACGATGAAACAGCATATAGAGATGAGGTGGAACAACTCATTACCTGGTGTGGAAATAACAACTTAGCACTAAACATAAACAAGACAAAAGAGATAATTGTGGACTGCAGGAAAAATCGCAAGGAACATTCTCCCCTCACCATAAAACAGTGAAAAGAGTGAGAAGCACAAAGTTTCTGGGAGTTCACATTGATGAGGACTTGTCTTGGAACACAAATACAAATGCCATAGTCAAGAAAGCACACCAGAAGCTGCACTTTTTAAGAAAGCTGAGGACAGCGAATCTCCTATCAGCAGTTCTCACTACCTTCTACAGAGGTACGACAGAAAGCATCCTGACGAACAACTTCGTAGTATAGTATGGAAGCTGCTCTACCTCTGAGAGCAAATCGCTCCAGAGTGGTGAAGACTAGAGGATCATTAAGATCACCTTACCACCTATCAACGACTTGTACTTATCCAGATGTCTCGGCAGGTCCAGAGGAATAATTAAAGACTGCACTCACCCTGCTTACAGACTGTTCCTGCATCTATCATCCGGAAAGCGCTTCCGAAGCATACGTTGCAGAACTACGAGATTCAGGAACAGCTTCTTCCCTAATGTCATCAGGCTGCTGAACTCTAATAACCACTACACTCCATGATGTCCAACTGGGTCAGTAGAAACTGTCTCAATTTGTGCAAGAACCTGGTTACCAGTCTCACCTAATACTTAGTGCAATATTCACCATGACTGTAACTTATAGGCAATCTAGGGCAGTAGCAATACAGTAAAATATCTCATCTTTCAGTGCAATACATGCAAATCCATAAATTAACCATACTGCAATACTCTAAGGTCCAAAGTGCAATACTCAAATGTTCACAGTGCAATACTCAATGTCTCTTTCTGTGCAAGGATCAGTCCAATGTCTTAACCAAGTTCCTGTGCAGTACTAAAATCTCATGCAAGTAGGTGTTCACTTCAAAAAGTGTTAAAATGGGTTTCTAATTATGTGCAATATTAGTCTGTCTACTTGCATTTCTGTGATGTAATAGCCAGGTGTTACATGTGTTAAATGTCTGTGAAAATAGTCTATATGTTGTCTTCACATTGAGTCTGGACATACGGAATTTCGTTCAGTTCTCGCACTTGTTTGATTTCTGAATGACAATAAAGTTTACTTTGACTTGCGTTTGGAAATATTCAAACTGGTGAGCTAACTCAGACGACACTCATGAATAAGAGTGTATAACCGTCCTAACAATGGACATATGTGCACTCCTCCCTCTTAAAAAATAAAGTGGTAACAAATTCATCATATCTGATGTACTGTGCTAATGTTGCACTTATATAGATGTACACAAGTGCAAGTACATCAATATGCCAGCCCCAAATGCTTAAATTGTCAAGTAGAGGCAGAACACAAAAGCAATTCAAAAACGCAATACACTATTTAAAAAAAGCAGGAAATTTATGTTTTATACAACACCACTGAATTATACTAATAGTAATGACAACATGCATTTATGTGTGTGTGGTACAGGTTTACTCATGGCTGCCCTTGTCACTGTACAACACCATTATATATTGTTCTCGACCAAAACACACCAACTGTGGCTAAACCCTACATTACTCATATCCAAACATTACATTCTACTTAAGTACACAGTGCAGGTTATCATATTTTAACTTGCTAGTTGCTTAGAGGAGTTCTATCAGCTAGGTGGTACAAGTCAAAGATCATCTGTCAAAAGGGCTCTGTGCAATGAATGATGCACAGAAATCCAATGAATTCCACAAGGCAGACAAGGAACATCAAGGAAAATAAGTACTAGTAAGACAGGATTAGACATGGTACAGAAAAAAACAAAAAAAAAAAAACAAAAAACAAAACAAGAGAGTCAATTTTATGTCTTAAACACTAAGACACAAAAAAGAAGCCCTGCAAACTGCAGCACCTATCTTAGCTACCTGACTGTGTGTGGCTTTACTGTACAACAGGATGTAAGATGGAAAACTAAATGCTTTAAGTGTATGCAGTACTAAGCCTGACCTACTTTGAACACAGTATACGAAACTGCAACTACAGAGTCAAAATTACTTCCCAGTTTAGCACAAACATTTTTGGCTCAAATGGCTGCCTTGACTACATACAAGAGCAATCAGTGTTGGTAATGAAACAGTGAGATAATTTCCCTTTTACTATACTGCATCTATTGACAGAAGACTGGATGTCAAGCTATGTAAACTGCATGACAGTCATCTCAAAACAGGAATGCAAAGCATAAAAAAGAGCAGTTCTGTGGATAACGCTTTGCATACGACTGGTTTTCACACCGGTGTCTGACTTTCGTTTTTCATCATACTTCATATCACTGAGGTCTGAAATGTCGTGCACAAGAACCATATCACTCACTCAAGCATTAAACTCGCTTTCTTTACTGCAGCTTCTGTCATACAATTCAATATATTTCAGAAAATATCACCAGATTCTGTACTCAGCAGTTAAGATCACCTAAGAACTGCTGTACTACAAACTTAATGCAGTCGATCACAGAAAAGCCCACAACATATTAAGAATATTTTAGCAGTCTGAACTTTCATCTGCATTGCTTTCATAAACAATTCAGATTACAGTCGCAAAATGCTGCTTGGATCTAAAATGCTGCAAGTCTACACAGTGATATATTAGCATTACGGTAATACTATCTTTTAAATAATCATGCATAAAGAAATCTTCACAAAGGATTGCATGTTGCCTTTATAAGTACATGGGTACAGTATAAGTCACACACCAAAGATATCATGCCTGCTACTGCATGGTCTATACCTCCACGTTTCTTCAATATTCCTGGAATGTGCTGAAGAATGTGATAAGCTCCTCAATCAGTCTGTGTGCAAAGTATTAAGTATTCAGGTAGATGTTCACTCTACCGGTTGTTGCCTGGAGCACTGCAAGTGTTTCCTCTACAAGCCTTTGGAATGTTCCAGTGGTTAATAAACACCTAGTTGAGCAAATCTTGGGCTCTTCTATTACTCCAATGCTCCCTGGTTGGTCAATGTGTAATAAGATAAGCAGGGCCTACTAGTCTGTTACTGTACAAGTCATCTCCCAGGCCTAGCATAATATAGCAGGATGCCAGCGGCAGCTGTGGCCTGTGAGATACTGGTGATACTTGGTAGAGTGAATATAAAACCTTTCATTTCATCACCATTTACTAAGATTATTTCTCAGCACGCTTCACACAGTCATCAGTTAACTGCACAATAAGTTCTGCTATCCCTCACATTACTTCAAGAAGCAGGCCTTGCTAGATGATATGTTCAGTACAGTAACGCTAAGAGCATTTGTCATGGATTTAGTATACTTAGCTTATGTGAACGCCATACTTTTCCATGCACGGAAATTAATTGAGTGGTCATGATAAATCCTATAACAACTCCCACTGGAACAAGCAAGATATAACCATAAACTATCTGATAACTCCCTCTCCCATATAAAGTGACACTAACGTTGTAATGAAACCTAACACGTAAAAAAAACTGATACAAAGCAAAAAAAAATGTTCACTGTATTTATCTGCATGGGCATTTTACCTCTTACTGTTCTTTACTGAATGGAGTACAGTAATCAACAAATAAATTCATTGACTACACTTAGCTATAAATATGGCAATGAACACATAATCCAGAAAAAGTAAAAACAGGCAGTAGCTTCATGACAAACAATTTAATTATCTGTATATTATCTACTGCAGTGAAGTGGTTCTACAACTAGATACTAAGACACAAAGAAAAAAACAAACATATAACTGATGTACACTGCATTTTCATGAAGCACACAGGAGGTAAATAACCACTTAGAGGACATGAGCTACACAAACTTGCGTTCCTTCCTGCTTTTACTAGCTTTAATAGCCTCACCAAAAACTTGCTCAGTGCATTTCCCAAACAGCAGAGGTTAGAGGTACATAAGGGCTGCACTTTGTCATCCTCTGACAGGGACTGTAGCCTGGCTCCTGATCACAAACCTCAAAGCTGCCACCCGAGATACTAAATCCACACTATTATAGCTACACCTGAAGAGCAGAGACAAGACAAAGACTCTCCAAAGGGTAACAAATATCACGCACGGACTATACCAAAAGTAAAAAAAAAGGCAAGAGCTAAATATGCAGTTTGAAAAAAATAGACAGGGCACATGAAAAACTCTTCTATATACCTCAACTGGGCAGATAAGAAAATATTTTATATACTTCACGTAATACAATCCACAGAATAAATACTTGTGATCAGACAACGTAAATCTGAAGGCTCGAGATCCATTCAGGATATAAAAAGTCATCTTATCATAACATTCCATCTATGCTGTCAGTCTTCACTAATCCTTGATTGTGGGGGCTCGGTTCCAAGCCTCGGAACAGACTCTGCCATTATTGCAGCTCGCACCTTCCAAAACTCTCAAGCTAAGCTCTATACGAGACAATATCTGTGTCCCTATTATGAAGCCAGTCTTTGGGAATATTCGATACCCCAAGAGTTCTAGCTTTAATAGCCTCACCAAAAACTTGCTCAGTGCATTTCCCAAACAGCAGAGGTTAGAGGTACATAAGGGCTGCACTTTGTCATCCTCTGACAGGGACTGTAGCCTGGCTCCTGATCACAAACCTCAAAGCTGCCACCCGAGATACTAAATCCACACTATTATAGCTACACCTGAAGAGCAGAGACAAGACAAAGACTCTCCAAAGGGTAACAAATATCACGCACGGACTATACCAAAAGTAAAAAAAAAGGCAAGAGCTAAATATGCAGTTTGAAAAAATAGGCAGGGCACATGAAAAACTCTTCTATATACTTCAACTGGGCAGATAAGAAAATATTTTATATACTTCACGTAATACAATCCACAGAATAAATACTTGTGATCAGACAGCGTAAATCTGAAGGCTCGAGATTCATTCAGGATATAAAAAGTCGTCTTATCATAACATTCCATCTATGCTGTCAATCTTCACTAATCCTTGATTGTGGGGGCTCGGTTCCAAGCCTCGGAACAGACTCTGCCATTATTGCAGCTCGCACCTTCCAAAACTCTCGAGCTAAGCTCTATACGAGACAATATCTGTGTCCCTATTATGAAGCCAGTCTTTGGAAATATTCGATACCCCAAGAGTTCTAAAGAATGGGGGAAGTAGGGAGGGAATGTCAAGGATTAGTGAAGATCGACAACACAGATGGAACGTTATGGTAAAACATAACTTCTTTATCTGATCTCCACATAACCCTTGACTGTGGGACAGAGTCCCTAGCTACCTGAATCTTGGCAGGTCTCATGGAAGAATATTCCTGAGCACCATCAAGCTGAATGATGCACATGCCCTAGAGACCTGGTCCAGTTTGTATTACTTAATAAAGGTATGTGGAGATGCCCATGTTGCTGCTGTACAAATATCATCTAATGAAGCTCTGGCATGAAAACCTGCAGATGCTGCTATAGCTCATGTTGAATGTGCTTTTACAGTACCAAGTGGGTGGAGTCCCTTTCTGCTGTAAACATAGGTGATACAGTCCTCAAGCCATTTCGTCAAGGTAACTTCAGATACTGGGCTGCCTAAAGAGACTGAAGAAAATGCAATAAACAGCTAGTCAGGTTTTCTAATATCCTTTGTTCTGTGAAGGTAGAAACTTAATTGTCTGTGTACATCTAGTAAATGGAGTCAGTATTCCTCTTTACTGGAAAAATTGGGAAAAAAGACCGCTAGATGTAAAGTCTGACTGATATGTGACTTGGAAACAATCTTTGGTAGGAAGGAGGGATTTGTCCGGAGGGAGACCTTGTCCTTATGAAAGATTAAGTAGGGTTAAGTAGGGGAGTTTGCAGGACCAGCCTTATATTTTCAAAATTCTCCTGGCAGAAGTAGTAGCTATTAAAAATAAGGTTTTCCAGGACAAGAATTTTAAGTCACAACTTGCTGAAGGTTCAAAAGGGGGAGAAATAAAAGACCGAAGTACCAAATTCAAATCCGCGCAGAGGATTTTTACATGGAGGTTTGAGCATTAAGATTCCTTTCAAAAAGGCTTTACAAAGTTTGTGTGACATACATGATGAACCATCGAAACTAATATGCAAGTTAGATATCGCATCAAGATGCACCCGAATAGTAGAGGCTGATGAGCCCATCTTAGAGTAAGGCTAAGAAGTCTAAAACTTTGTCTGTGGGTGCAGAATATGGGTCAAGATTGCAGTCTAGCGACCACTTAGTAAACTTTAGCCACTTGCTATGGTACAATTTTCTAGTTGAAGATTTGTGGTGGGCCAGAATGATGTGTTGAACTGGGGAGGTGAGGGAGTGATGCCTGGCAATCATGGGAACTGGAGAAGCCATGCAGTGAGCTTGAGATGTTGTAGATTCGGATGAACCAGTCCCTCCGGGTGGGTCCAGTATCCAGGGTTTCCGAAGCAGAAGAGGCCATAAGAAGTGAGACTAGACCTGTCGTGGCCAGAATGGGGCAATGAGAATTACTCTGTTCTTCAACCTGTTGGCTTTCTTTAGAAAGTGACATATTAGTGGAATTGGAGGAATGTTATATAATAGACTGGGGGGGCAATCATGAAGACGATAGTCTGTGGGTGACTTCCTGGGGGTGGGGTTAGGGCAAAGTATCTGCTGCACTTGTTGAGAGGGGACGCAAACAACTTGCAGCAAGGTTGGCCCCAGTGGTGGACTATCTTGTCTGCCACCACTGGATTGAGAGATCACTCGTGAGGAATGAGGATGGTTCTGCTTAATTTGTCCGCAATCAATTTGGAGCTCCCCAGAATGTGTATTGCCATCAGAAAGCAGTCAGAGGAAATCACCAATTGCCAAACGGAGTGCTTCTCGACAAAGAGGGTAAGATCTGGTTCCCCCTTGTCTGTTGATGTATCAGACTACTAACATACTGTCTGTCTGTATTACAATTGTTCCCAAGGGGAGGGAATCTTGAAATGTCTGCAACACTAAGAGCACTGCCCTCATCTCTAAAACACTGATATGCAAGTTGGCCTCCAGCTGGGAACAAGTGCCTTGGACTGTCTTTCCCAGACAATGTTCCCCGCCACCCACTCTGGGACACGTCCGGGGTCACTATGGCTTGGGGTTGAGGAGGGACAAAGGGATGGCCCAACAATAGTTCGCTGGAGTGAAGCCACCAACTTAGATCTTCCTTGCATTGAGTGGTGATCACAAATCAGATGGGACATTGGTTGATTCAATAAGGACCATTGGGAGGACAGAAGCCATTGAAGAATTTGCATGTGATATCTGGCCAGAGGAACTAGAGTGATAGAGGCTGCCATTGACCCTAGAGCCTGTAGAATAAGTATTGTTGTTATTTTTTTGCTTAGAATGATCTGGCTCACTTGTGATCTGATCCTCTGGAGTCTTGCTAGGGGAAGTGACACAAAGCAGGTGACTGTGTCAAGCAATCTCTGATGAACTCCAGCTGTTGTGATGGTTCTAGACAGGATTTTCCCTAGTGATTCCTAAGCTGGAACAAAGGAGAAGAGTGTAATCTCAGGCCTTTACAAGTTGATGCCTGGTGGGGTTGGTGAGGAGCCAGCTGTCTAGATATAGAAACATTCAGAACCTTAGCAGTCTGAAATGAGCTGCTATGACTGCCATGCATTTGCTGAACAGTCTGAGGACTGTGATGAGATCAAAGGGCAATGCCCTAAACTGATAATGACTGGCTCCCAGCCGGAAGCACAGGGATTTTCTGGACCACTTGTCCATTTTTATATGGTAATACGCATCCGGAAGTTCTACTGAGCACATTCAATTGTTTTTTTCCAAGAACGGAAGTATAGACTGAACTGAGACCATCTGGAAATTGGTTTGTTGAACTGATTTGTTCAACCGATTGAAGTCCAAAATCGGTCTCCAGTCCCCTGTTTTCTTTGGCAATACAAAGAATCTTGGGTAAATTCCTGATCCTTTCGGGTCTGGTGGGACTGCCTGAATGACACTTTTGTTGAGCAGATTTTGAATTTCTAAGACTGCTGCCTCCCTGTGACTGGGTGAAACATCCAGGATTTTTATTGGTCTTTTTGGTTCCTCTGAAAGGAGGGATGTTGCAACCTCTGGTAATGATCCTCTGCACCCATTTGTCCATTGTTATTCCTAGCCAGCAGATTGGTGCAGGGATAATCATCCCCGACAGCCTCCAGAGGAAGGCAATGGTGGTTCCTTTCAGGAGTATCGACAGGAGTTGCCAGGGAGAGAGTCTCTAGAACCCTGATTCTGTGGCCCATTTTGCCTCTTGAATGGCGTCTTCCATTATTACTCCCCCCTCTGCCCCGGGGGCTCCTGAAAAGGTCCTCGAGTCTTTTTGAACCATGACCTACCACTTCTCTGGTTCCTGGAATAAGGCCATTGAGGAGTGGAAGAGCGTACGCACACGGCAGAAAGGGTCTTTCCATTTTTCTCACATCTGGCTAGTATCTCTAACTTTGGGGCCATAAAGGGATGATTCGTCAAATGGAGCGTTGATGAAAGAAGACTTAAATGGCGATGCAAAATCACATAAATGCACCCAGACGTGTCTCCTGATGACTACACCTGAACCTGCTGCTCTTATCATTCCTTCAGCAGCATGAGCAATTAGCCTCATGGACAAACTGGGGAATCTCGGGTGATGAGCTGAGAAGCAACTCCATCTCAAACTCCTTCAGCTACTGCTCCAGAAAAGTATCTGAAAGCTCTTTAATCAGATCTCTTTGAAGCCCGGTAAAATGTGCCATATAGTTGAAGGACCTGAGAGTGAAGATCAATGAAGTGTATATGCACTTCCCAAATCTATCCATTTCCTATATTTCTTGTTAGGAGGATTAATAGTAGTACTTTCGTCAGCAAGTTCCTTCTTGGTGGCTGCCGCAACCACCATGGCATCCACAGGAATACCTTTGGCCCAGTGTTGCTGATCCTTAGGGACAGAGAGAATATGGTCAGGTCTCTTTGGAACTGGCTTGACAGAGTCGGGTAACTTCCAAGCCTGATGAGTGATTAACTTAAGATCGTCAGTGGGTGGAGAGATCCAAGAGGTACAGGGCTGGGCACAAAAAGCCTCTGTGAATACAGATTCCTCTGAGAAAGGCTGGAGGGTAATCCAGCCACCCCTCTGTTTAAGGATTTCTAGGATGTCCCCGAAGGAAACATCTTCAGGGGTGACTTGGAGGGACCTTCCCCTTCATCAAAATCAGTATCGTCTGTAAAGGACTCTTCAGGGGAATCCAAGTGCTTCTTCTTGCACTTTTTCTTCGAAGGTACCTCTTTGGTGGAGTGCTCTGGAGAGGTATCCAAAGATGACACAACCAAAGTGGTCTGATCGGGAGACCTTTGTGCCCTCTGTCCCAGGGTAGAGACTAGAGGAAGCTCCAGTTACGGGAATGGAAACTATGTTTGTTCCGACAGGGAAGGCACAGACTGTTTGCCCACAATGAATAAGGCCCTCTCTCCAGGCCCCCCTGTAGAGGGATGGGAGCCCGGAAGTGAAACAGACTCCTTCAGAACCGTGGTCACATCCTGCAGATTGGAGGCTGCCTCCGAAGCAGAAGCCAGGGTCGAGCCTACATTTGCAAAAGCACCAAGGGGCATAGAAGGCGCCAAAAGTATCAAAGTCAAACCCTGCCCCTCAGAACCAGGAACAAAGACTTGACCTTGGCAGGTCTCCAGTTCTGACAAACCAGAAGAACTCAGGGTAACTACTGGTGCTGGAGAAGGAGCTCTGACCGGTACCAAACCAGTCAAAACTGGGAAGGTCAGTACCAGGGTCTTTGAAATCTCAGCTCGAGTCGAAGGAGGAATAGGCAGAGGCATGGAAGAAGGTAAGTTTCCCGTGGTAACAATGCTAAGAACCATGGAAGGAGGCAATCCCCTTGCCACAAGGAGCTGGTCCACCAGTTTCATAATATCAGATTCAGACAAACTCTTGGAGGACCGAACTGAAGAGGCCAATGGAGATCATGGTGGCCATGTCTCCAAAAAGGGATTGGGAGCATGGTTCACAAAGGGATCCACTGATGGGGAGTAAGTTGTGCAAGGTAACATTTTTGTCTGAGGGTCCTTTGATTCATAGTGTTCAGCTGGTACTGAAGGGGGTTCTGTCTGCACAGATACCGGTACAGAGAACACTGATAATGAAGAGGTCGTGCCAATGGCACCAATGACTGAATTTCTTGACCCACCAGTGTCAAAGAGGCTGTTAACATGGTGGGGGATTTGGCCATTTTAGAAGGCGGTTCCAAGGAAAGCGTCGGAACAGAGTGACTTTGCTTTTTCAGTTCATAACACAAGGAAGAAGAGGACAGACTGGCTTCTGTTTTCGGACCAGATAGGGCCTCTTTGAATTCTGACTTAAGAAAGACAACCTTGTATTTGCAGTTGGGGTTCAGGAACTAAACCTGTGACAGATCAGACAGTCTTCCTGTAGTTGAACCACACTGAGGCAGTACACACAGAGTGTGTCCATCTGAGTTAATCATTTCCTTTAACATTTTTGGCATCTTTTGAAGCCAGAGGTGTCTTTAGGGGGTTTGTCGGCCATAATGAAAAAAACAAGGTCACCGTACACAGAGACACACACACACACATACGCACCGTTGCACTAGAAAGAAAGTGACTAGGGCTTTTTTTTTAAGGT